>NC_137788.1:70935527-71184556 GCF_963383645.1 Muscardinus avellanarius
TATATATATATATATATATATATATGGAATATAACATGTAGTTAATTGATAATGTTTGTTGATTGAATTAGCAGAAGCAACCTCTGTATTTGACCTTGGAATATTCACTCACAGTGTCAAATGGTCTCTTTTTTTAAACTGAATCTAATATGACTGTATCTAGATAAAAAGACATGATTGCTTAATAACATTATTCTGCTCAGTATCCCACTATCCTATAACTACTGCTTTATCAAATACTTTATTAAGTTTTCAAAAACAGAGATTCATTTACAACTTCGATTTTACCAATTATCATGATTCTTCAATTTTGTTTCAAAGCAAAGCAAATAATTTGATTTCTCTTTCTCATTAAAAATATGGAATGTCCCTTACATTAAGACAATTTCACTATTAAACTTATTTCCCATGGTTAAATACTCTTTCTGTCCTTCACTGAAATCTTAGTGAACTTGACCAGTAACATGTCTTCTCACTGATATATTCAGTTTTCCTCTAGTGTTCAGAAACAAGGGATTTATTAAGACTATGTCTCTCTTGGGAGAAAGGACAAGTGAGATTAGACAGTCACAGAAAGTGAAGGGTCATATATTTTCCCTCATATGTAAAATCTAAAGAGAAAATGAGATACAAGAGACTCCAGGTATAGGAGGAGAAACCCCAGTGGAGTGATTGCCTATTGAAATATTTTACCTATTTAAAATATTGCAAAATTCACAAAGTATCAATTAATACCAAAAATGTATTTTTATAATCCCCCTAAATTAGAGCTGGGCTTGGTGGAAAACACTTGTAATTCCAGTACTTGGGAAGCCAAGACAAGAGGGTCGCATGTTCCAAGCCAACCTTGGCAATTTAGTGAGGCTTTCAGCAACCTAGTGAAACCCTATTTCTAAATAATAAATAAAATAGTGCTAGTGGTTTAGCTCAAAGGCAGAATGCCTCTGGGTTCAATCCTCAATACAAAAGAAAATCTTCCAAAATTAAAATTAAATAAGAAAACCTCTACAGGAACATGAGGGGAAAAATGTGTTCAGACAATTTACACAGGAAATTCTAAAACTTAAAAAATATATCGAAGTCAGATGATTTGGCATCAGCCTGCAATCCCAGTACTTGGGCAGCTGAGACAGGAGAACTACAGGTTTATTTATTTTTATTTTTTTTTTATTGTCAAGTTATTTTTTTTTATTTTATTGGTGCACTGTATTCATACATCATAGTGGGATGCAAACTTTTGTAGACATACATGCACACATCGCCCAGTCAGCCCCCACCCGATCCCCACCCCATTCTCTCCCCATCCCTCCCTCCCATGCTTGGCTTAGTGGTTGACATCTAGTATTATAGCAATTTATCCAAAATTAAAAATGATAATCTCACATAACAGTTTCATTTGTCTGATACCAAGCTTTTGATGACTTAAAGATAACATTTCAATATTTCTTTTTGCTTTCTTTCTTATCAGAGAATATTTTTTTTTTTAGGTGAAACTATCATATATTTATTTTTCAGAAAAAAAATCTATCCTGATATGGAATATGGACTCTAGATACCCAAAACAATCTTGAAGCAAAAACAAAGCTAGAAGATGTATATTTTCTGATTTCAAACCATATAAAGCTACAATAATTGAAACAGTGTAGTACTGTTCTAAAGGCAGATATATAGACCATTGGAGTTAAATACAAGCCTAGAGCTAACTTCTTCCCTATATTGTCAAGTTATTTTTGACAAGGTTTCCACGAAGATTTGGTGGTGGAAATAATAATCTTTTAACTAAATATTGTTGAAAAATAATAATTACATGGAAAAGAATAAAGTTGGACCCTTACCTAATCCCACATACAAGTATTAACTCAAACTAGATAAAAGACCTAAATATAAATCTTAAGACTATAAACTTTTAGGAGAAAATCTGGGTCATAAAACCTCACAACATTGAAATTGGCAGTGATTTCTTGGATATGATTTCAATGGCACAGGCAACAGAATATACAAACTCCCTAAAAAATAAAAGAAAATATTGTATATCCAAAGACAATGTAAACAGAGTTAAAAGATACTAATAGAATTGGATAAAATATTTCCAAATGCTATATCTGAAGGTATATTAATATTCCAACTAGAAATCCTAAAAATTAACAACAATAAAGGCAAACAATACAATTTAGAGATAGGTAACAGACTAACATAAATAATTAATCTCCACAGATAATCAATCTTAGTTGTCTGTTGGATGGAAACTCTTGTTTCTCTGGTTCTGGTGAGTGTTACTAGAACTCAGAGAGAGCCAAAAAGAGATAAAGGATGCAATTAATGAAGTAAAGGCCTCAATTCAAAGCACAAACAACCGATTAGACCACATGGAGAACAGAATCTCGCTCTTAGAAGATGAGCAATCCAAAAATGAATGCATAGTTTCTAATCTAGAAAAAGATATCCAACAGCAGGAATCTGACATTGAAGAAATATGGGCCCATCTTAAGAGAGCTAACCTAAGAATAATTGGAATAGAGGAGGGAAAAGAAAGTGATACCAAAGGGATCAACAATCTCTTCAAGGAAGTAATAGAAGAAAATTTTCCAAATATAGAGCAAGAGGTTGATACACAGATCCAGGAAACTTATAGAACTCCCTTTAGACAGGATCCGAGAAGAGGATCCCCACGCCATATAATTGTCAAAATGACCAATGTGGAAGCCAAGCAGGGAATCTTAAAGGCAACAAAAACAAAGGGCCAAGTGACATTCAGAGGCAAACCAATTAGAATCACTCCAGACTTCCCAAACCAAGTTATGAGAGCCAGAAGGGCTTGGAGTAACATATTCCAAACTCTGAAAGAAAACAACTTCCAGCCAAAAATTTCCTATCCAGCAAAACTTTCTATCAAATTAGATGGAGAAATAAGAAGCTTCCATGACAAACAGAAACTGAAGGAATTTATGTCTTCAAAACCAGCGCTAGAGAAAATACTCAAAGAGATTAACTACAAAGAAGAAATAGGTAACACTCACCAGGAGAACTACAGGTTTAAAGCCAGCCTCAGAAGTTTATTTGTTTTTGTTTTTGTGTGTGTGCTACTGGAGTTCCTGGAAGCCCTTCTACCTCCGGGCTACACTCCCAGACCTATTTTTACATTTTTATTTGGAAACAGGGTCTCCTAAGCCAGTGTGCGTGGCTGGCTTCGAACCTGCATGATCCTCCTGTCTCTGCCTCCCAAGCGCGGGGATTATGAGCGTGCGCCACCATGCCTGGATAAGCCTCAGAAGTTTAGCAAGACCCCTAGCAACCTATTGAGACACTGTTTCAAAAGAAAATTGAAATTAGGCTGAGACTGTATGTCAGAGGTAGAGAAGAAGGAGGAAGAAGAAAAGGAGGAAGAGAAGGAGGAAGAAGAGAAATAATTATTATTAATGAGAAATGCATATTAAAAATACATAAACAAAATTATATGTAACTGTACAATTTTTATGTTGGAAAAATAAAAAAAATATGATAGCCAAGTATTAAAGGTAATATGTACATGAATTTCAGATGGGAGTATAGATAAATATGGATGTTTAGGAGCACAATCTGTCACTACCATATTTAACAATTAGATTCATAGTTAGAGCAGTTCTACCCTTAAGTATATACCAATCCCCAGAAGCAAGCAATAAACAATTATTCTTTCACAAATCCATGAAAAGATGCATATACAATTTGTATACAATACTGTTTGTCAGGGGAGTGAAAGTGACCTGGGTATCTATTACTGTGAGAATGGGAAGTAAAATGCAGTAGAGGAACGCATGAAATATTATGCAACAATTAGAAAGAAAGGATTAAATGTATAAGTAACAACATGAATAAAATGTTAAATCATAACACTTGGTATCAAGAACCATGAACTATCTTCTATTTTCTCTTACATTCAAGTTCACAAATTAGTTTTCCTAGTTCCTGGGAGGCTGGTAGAAAACATGAGATTCTTCATTGAGAGACAAAGGATTTATTTATTATGATAAAGTAAGTGGCATGAGCTCTATGTTCATGCGCATTTCCTTTGCTCACAGCTCCAGAGGAAGTGCACAGATAGGCCTGCAACCACACAGAGGCTGCGTACACAGTGGGCTTATGTCACAGCCAAGCAGCCCAAAGGTTAAAGAAAATCTAGGCTTTTATAATGAGCTTCAAGAAATCATGTCCAACTTTTGCTCTGGAAGAATACATTATTTGTATAATACTGAACAAAAATTAAACCTATTCTTAAGTCCAGAATTGGACAAAATATTTTTTCCCCTCAGGCTATTCCAATATCCTTTGAAATATAGTTCAGGATCAAAATACTGTCACTGCCTCTTGTCACAAGAAGCATGGAAAGACAAAGAACCTTGCAAAATTACTTCTTAATGCATGTATGAAAAATTTTTAAAAATACTATGCATAGTGTTATTACTTCATACTATAATGAAAGGACAAATTTTTGTCAGTAGTCATGATGTAAAAACAAATATTTCACTTAGAATATAATTTCAAAAAAGAAAACTGCATAAAAGTCATGAAATAACTAACTACCTATAGATGTTAGACAATAGGTAGCGTGGGGCTATGATCCCAAGAGAATGAAATTCAATGAGGTGTGCAGCATAACCACCCTAGATTTCCTCCTGAAGTCACATTATACACTGCAGTACAGGGAGAAAATTATAATCACAGAATAGTGAAATTTCAATAGTTTGAGAATTATGAAGGAATTAGAAATGGTTAGCAACCTATATAGGAGTCTCCTGAATTGTAGGTTACTTAATAATAATTTGAAATTTCACAAGACAGGGAAGGGATTTGTCAACCAAACATTTCCAAGAATTTACACAGTCAGAAGAATTTTTGAATTCTTATTAAATAAGTCTTTTGTGATTATTCAGGACTTTAAGTGGATACTTCAAACCTTATTGAATAGGATCTATTATCACTCTAGTGAAGTTTTTTTTTAACATTGTTTTAATAATCCTGTAAACATACCTTATTGAGATTTAACCAGTTCATAAGCGACTTAAATTCCTGCAGGAACAAAACCCAATGCTTGTTAAAGGAAGATAACAAAATCTGTCCACTCAACAAAGTAACATACAGTGCTCGGGCCATATTCAAGAAATATTAAGCATACAAAGAAGTTGTAAAATGTGTCCCATGACCAGAAGAAAAGTATTTCATAGAAAAAGAAGTGATAAAAATAACAGAACTACCAGAAATCCATGTACGGACAGCTATAGTAGCTGTTTTCTAATATTTAAGAGAAAAAATAAACAATGAGAAGACAAATAAGAGGTAAGAAATAACAAAATACTGCTTTTAGAGATAAAAACTACAATATCTGAAATGAAAAATTTAGAGATAGGATTAAGAGTGGATTAGACACTGCCAATCAAATCAAATCACATCAGTGATCTTCAAGGCTAGAGAATCTACTCTGCCCAAACTGAACACAGAAAGAAAAATAGACTGAAAAATGAGATTCAGTGGCATGCGACATATGGCAGCATAATGTATATGCGACCGGAATCCAGGAGAAGAAATAAAAAAGAAATAGAAGTGAAGTAATAATGATAACAAAATTTCCAATGAAACCCACAGATCCAAGAATCTGAGATGAAATATACAACATATTACCGCTACCACCACCAGTGTATGTCATAATCAAATTGCTGAGAAACAGTGATAAAAAGGAAAAGTTAATATCAACTAGAAAAATATATTTTATAGAGAAAGGCATAAAGACAAGAATGACAATAGACTTCTTGTCAGGATCCATGTAAACCAAAAAGAAAAGAAAAATGAGGGAAAGTTTAAAGTGCTGAAAAAAAAATACAAACCTGTCAACCTAGAAAACTCTGAAAATATCTGTTAGACATAAAGTTTAAATACTTTCAAACAAAATTTGAATAAATATGTCACCTGCATATTTGCAATACAAGAAATTTTAAAGGAAGTCGTTGAGAAAAAAGGATGTTAAAATTACTTGAAAACTTGGCTATACACAAAGGACTAAAGGAAAGACTGCTAGACATAGAATGTAAAAAAATATAAATTTTAATTATTTTAGTTACTTTAGAAATAGTTTGTTCAGATAAAAATAATAAGAATGTGCTGAGGGATTTGAGGAAAAGACATGGCAGCAATACCAGAAAGAGTAGGGAGGAGATGGGAATGTGTGGTAGTAAGGTCTTTACACTATCTGCTAAAGGATACATCATTGAAGAGCTACATTGTGATGAGTTAAGGTTACTTATAGCAAATCTTAGGACAATTGCTTAAAAAAACCCAAATATTTAGCTAATAATTCAAGGGTGATGACAAAGTGGAATATTATTATTGCTAGTATTAATAAATGCCTCCAAAAGCAGGACAAGCTGGATAAGAAAACCCACTGAAGGACAAATAGAAAATAAATAGAAAGATGATATTCCAGTGTCACTCAAATTAATTACTGCGAAATGTAAATGATCTAAAATATTTTAATTAAAGTGTGGAGACCTCAAACTGGGTATCACTATATATTTTCAGACTAGATGCTGTATAGGAGAACTTCATTATACTTGATGCAGGAGTAGTTCATCCTCTTAGTGAGTTTGTAGAGCATAGTGGAGAGTCATAGTGGAATTAAAGCTGTATATGAATAAGCCAGAATGAACTGTAAAGTTGATGTACTGAGAATAGAGTCACTTTATCTTAAAGTAGACTTGCTTTTATCTTCATTTGTACCTCTATCTATTTGTGATAGGCTAACTAGTGACTCTCCAAATCTTTCTGTATCTTAATCCCTAGACTATTAACCCTATGTGATGATGTTACTTTAGTTGGTTAAAAAAAAAAAAAAACTTTGCAGATGTGATTAAATTAAGAGTTTTGAGATGAAGAGTTTATTCTCAAATATTAGTTTGGTCCCAATGATATCACAAAGGTCTTTATGAGAGGTAGGTAGTAGAATCAGAGTATGAGGTGAATCAAAGTAGTAGTAGAAGATGTGATGACTGAAAAAGAGATTGGAGTGATCAAGAATGTGGCCATAAGCCAAGGAATGCAACCTTTAGTTACTAAAAAAGCAAGTCAATAGATTCTCTTCTCTTAGCCTACAAAAGTAAATAGTCCTGCCAACGCTTTGGCTCCTACCCAATAAGAATGCTTTTGGAATCCTGACCGCCAGAAACGTAAGATAATAAGTGTGTGTTGCTATAAGTCACTAAGTGTGTGGTAGGCAATTTGTTATAGCAGCAATAGGAAAGCAATACACTATTCATCATACTTTGATAGTCTACCATGCACAGACAGTAAAGATACAGAGATAAATATGATCAAACACCTACTTGCAGGAAGGTCAGAGTCTAGCATTTATCCTTGTTCAATTTTAAGAACTTATACATTTTAAAATTCTTTGTAAATAAAACAAACAATAAAGTCCTCAGTCAGTGTGCCAAAATGATTATAAAAAGATAGCAGAAGCCAGGTGTTGTGGCTTACGCTTACAACCCTGGTAGTTTGGGGACTGAGACAGGAAAATCACAACTTTAAGGCCAGCCCTAGGAACTTAGTATAGCTCAGTGATAGAGCATTCCAGTATTTAAAAAAGAAAAGAAAAGAAAAATACAAAACCCCAGCAGAGTTGGCATAGTCCAGAAAAAAACTAGATTAAATAGTTTAGGGACATATCAGCATTGGCAAATTATTTAACTTCTTAGAGTCTTACTTTATCTGTGATTTTAGGATTAAAAACATCCATTTGACTGGGTAAATTTTTTGTGGTACTGGGGATTGAACCCAGAGGCATTCTACCTCCAAACTGCACCCCCAGTGTCCAATTTTTTATTCTTTATTTTAGAAACAGTGTCTTGCTAAGTTTCTGAGGGCTTATCTAAGTAGCTGAGGCTATCCAAGAACCCAGATCCTCCTGTCTCAGCCTCTCAAGTGCTGGGATTACAAGTGTACACTACCACATCTGGCTCTGACATGAAAATTTCTTAAAAAAATAAAATATTGCAAATTTCTCAGTTATTAGTTTCATGTTTTAATTAATCTTTGTTTTACAAGATGGTGATTACTCTGTAAGCTATAATGTTTCAGTTAAGAGTGTTTTCAACTGCAAGTTATGAAACCTCCCCCAAAATAGATGAAATAAAAAGGAGTCTGTTGTCTCATAGCACAAGTTCCAGAAATACGTAGGTGCTGGCATTGCCCCAACTGAGCACACATACAATGAGGGAGTGCGGCTCTTTCCACCAGACCATCAGTGGCATCACCCTTCACTGGCATCGCCCTTGCTTGTTACTTGTGGTTTCAAGGTAGGTGCTTCAGATGCAGACAGCATACCAGCATATCTCTATGTCCACAGGATTGCATTGGGGAGGTCAGTCACAGCAGAAAATGTCCATTTTAATGGTAGTATTAATGACTTTACCCCTTTTTTAGAGATGCTTTTTAGAGATGCTTGGTAAAATAGAGGAGATGACAAGTTGATGATGATTGTCATTTTTGGTAAAGACCATATTACCTAGAAATGGGCATATTACTGGATATCACAACAGTGGAATCTTGTTAGCAAGGAAGATGCTCATAAGAGAAAAGGTATAAGAGATTTATCAGGCCTGCCACAAGTATCCATGAAAGTTTTTTCAAACCATGGGTAAAGATAAAAACTGTGTAGGGCTTGAGATGTACATATTCAGGAACAGAGAAATTTAATAAATTCTGCCAAATTGTGGTCTGTGTGTGTGTGTGTGTGTGTGTGTGTGTGTGTGTGTGTGTGGTGGGGAGTGAAACATAAAACATCTATAACTGTCAGGTGCCTCATGTTGACTTTTTATTTTCTTTTCCTGTTACTGCTTTCTTATGAGACCATTACCGTCATTTGGTTGAACTTGGTCAGCAATCTATGATAGCAGGTACTTACTCAAGGTGTCAGCTGTCTGTGAAAAAAACAGAAACAGAGTATCCTGCTCCAGTTATTTCCCCTCCATAGGATGCCACCTTGTATGAACAGGGCAGTGCATTGAGACACATTGAAAACTAATGTTATGAGAGATAGTGTAAGTTTTTCTTAATTTACTGAGTTTTATGTTTGTTCTTATTTTAGTGCATGAATTTCTGATTATCTCCTTGTTCTGCAACAGTAGAGTTTAGATAAATTTCTAATATTTTCAGATAGTGCTGAAAATAGTCAAAAAATTATAAAAAAGACGGGTGTGGTGGCGCACGCTTGTAATCCCAGCATTCGGGAGGCTGAGACCTGGAGGATCACGGTTCGCGGACAGCCTCAGCTACTTAGTGAGGCCCTCTGCAATTCAGTGAGACCCGGTTTCAAAATAAAGAACAAAAAATAGGGCAGGGGGTGTAGCTCAGAGGTCAAATGCCCCTGGGTTCCATCCCCAGACTGCAGAGAAAAATTATAAAAATACATATGTAATTATATATGATTTATCTATCTATCTAATCCTGCATTATTTGCCTAACCTCAGTTTAGTGTTCATTGTGAAGATAATTTTTTGATTCATATGCATGTATATAATAAATAGTATATGTATGATGAATAGTAAATTATTGATGCATAGTAAATTATTTTGTAAAATTCCAAATAATTGTCCCAAATATAGATATATAGCCATCTAAATCTAATAAAATACTTTATTAACCAAAATCAAATTTTGATTTCACTATCTCTTGAAAAACCTCAAAAAGAATTAAATCATTCTGTACTACAACATATATTCAATTGCTGTTTCAAAAAATTCCAGAGAGCTCAACAACTCCCCATTGTCTTTGATGCTCCTGATCCACGTTTCTAGTCCTGTACTTCTCAATTTCTCTCTCTAGTAACTACTCATTTTCAGCTCTTCTCGTTCTTATTCTCACCGATTAACTTTAGTATTCATAAGAATATTCAAGAGAAGGATGGATGAAGAAGATGTGGCATAGAAACATATTGGAATTTAATTCATCCATAAAACAAAGCAAAATGGTGTCATCTGCAGGAAAATGGATAGAAATTAAGACTATTATGCTGAGATCAGCCAGTCTCAGAAAGTCAAAGGTCATATTTTTTTCTCTCATATGTAGAGGTTAAAGAGAAAAAAAGGAAACCAAAGGTATTGCACATAGATTAGGAGAAAGACCAGTAGAATAGTGGAAGGGAATTAGGGAGAAAGAAGTGAGGAAGGGAAAAACAGATTGAGGAAGGAAAAAGTTCAAATAATTTTATGTCCCTATAATGAATTTAATGTCCCTATAATGAATCTTACTAATATATACAGAAAGGGAGAAGGAGGAAGTGTGCTGGGATGTGGAAATGTGGAAGAAAATACACCAAATGCTGTGTGCATGTATGTTTGTATCATTCTGAATTTTACTATGATGTATAATTACAATTCGTTAACAAAAGTATAAAAAAAGAGAAATAAAACTTACAAATTTTTTATAAATTGATGATGACAGTAGTCAGGACTGGAGTTGGTGGTACAGTAGCAGGAATGCCCAATATGTGAGAAGATGCAGTGACCATTTATGTAATAATGTTTATGAATCTTTGAAATACATGAAAACCTAAGTTTTATTAATTATGTTTAACAAACCAGGACTGCTCTGCCTCTATGACTGTTGGGAGACTAAGGATATAAAATTTAGTAGGGGGCCTAAAAGGAAATGACAGTACAGGAAATAAGCTGGGAAGAGGAGATAAAATGGCAAACAGTAGGGGAGAAAGAGATGTGAGGATTTGCTTTTGAATCGGTATAAAGTTACAGTCATGCAAGATGAGAAAGTTCTAGAAGCCTTCTATAATGTCATTTCATTGCACACTTAAAAAATTGGCATGCAAGTAGGTCTTATGCCATATACCTGTGAGTTACTTTTTAAACCACAGTTAAAAAAAGGGGAACATTAAAAAGAATCAGGTGAAATAAATATGTGAATCTAACATTTTCACGCTACTTTACAACAATTGAAAAAAAAAGTTAACAAGAAGATATCAACCACTATGAAAAGAAGCAAAGTTCACTTGTTTTGGTAAAAACGTGTTTGCCTGCAGCAAAAAAGGAAGCAAGCCCTGGACTGGTAGGGAGTATAGATCTTGTTGTGCGTGGGGTGGTAATATATAATGTATTAAGTTTGCATGATCAAAGAAAGTAGCCTAAGTGGCCACAGCCTGAGGCACTCTAGACTTGTCCAGTGCCTATAGTGTTCTTTCTGTTTAACGTTTATTGTGAGTGTGATATACTGTGCTTTCTTTGTTGTTGTTGTTAAATCTTAACGTAACTTTGTGGGGGAAAATACTAGACTTTCTGATATTCTAGGAGTCCTAGTTTGGGAAATATTTGTTTTATAAAACTATCTAGGTGGGTAAGGTGTCTGTATAACTTTTCTACAAATATCATCCGGGTACTGGAGAATGTCAGGGTTGAAAGTATCTCTGAAGGTAAATGAGTATACCTACTTGTCTCATATTTAAACAACCTCTGCAATGTCATAAACAAGGCTGAGGACACATGATTATGCAATTAAGAATGAAGACTTATAAATAGAAATTAAACTTTAACTTATATGTTAATTTATCTCAAGTGCATAATACATAAAAATTTTAAATAAATAAAATAATTGATAGTGCTTTCACTATCAATTAGTGATTTCACTAAAATCACAATAGTTGTTCATATCATAAAATCTCAGTAAATGCAATTCCTATTACTATGAAGGGCCGAAGACCAGCTCCGGCCAATTCAGGGTTTCTCGACAGTGGTGAGGAGTCAGCGACTTGAGGGAATGAGAGACAGCCTTTTTTGGAGGAGTGACTCTGCCGTACAGAACCAATGCTTTATTTTTATATGCTTTTACACGGAAATATTTCATATGAACAAATTTTGACAAAACACATCCTCCATACACATGGATATAAACAACTTTTAGCAAAACATGTTTTCAAGTACACCTAGGTACATTTTCCACTTTATCTGGAACAATTCAACCTGCCTCAATGAGCTCATATCCCAATACCCGAAATTATCCTAATTAATGTCATACAAATTCTGGTTACCTAGCCACAAAAATCAATTTTTTTCTAATTAGTAACCTAACAATGG
Source organism: Muscardinus avellanarius (assembly GCF_963383645.1). Taxonomy (NCBI): domain Eukaryota; kingdom Metazoa; phylum Chordata; class Mammalia; order Rodentia; family Gliridae; genus Muscardinus; species Muscardinus avellanarius. The sequence goes on from NC_137788.1 coordinate 70,947,635, forward strand.
AGCTCTGCAAAGCATGTTCAAACCTAAAGGTAAACCAAAAGTACAGAAAAGAAGGGGCTTTTCCATGAAAAGGAGCACAAAGATTTTAAGATGTCTTTAAGGGACACAAAACATTTTACTTTAATATTTTATATTTTAAAATACTAAATGTACAATTTAATTTCCTAAATTCTTATGATCTTTGATCAGAAAATACAAAAAAGGGAAGGCTCTGCCTAACAGATTTCTCCATCACACATAATAAACTTTAAACTTATCCTTAACTACTAAATGCTAAACTTACTATTTTTACTTCTAAAATTAGCTGCTAATTTTATCTGTTATTTTTGACCACTAGATATTCTATTAACTTATTTTGACCCAACCACCAAATTTATACTAAACTTATTCTATTTCTCTAACATACAATGCCTACATCTAATTTTCTATAAATACCTATTAAGTTGTTTACCAAGAGAACTCTTGTGCTTTAGTGAGCAGGCAACAATGAGGTCCCTGCCTGCCCAACCCTCTGTAGGAATGGCAGAGTCCTGACATCAAGCCATTTTCTAGTAATACTAACTGTGCTTTCCAATCATCATATACTCCTGTACAGGAAAGTGGAGGATGGTTGAGGTAGAAAATATTCTAATTAGCGCTAGCCCCCTGAGGGGGATACCACGGTGAACCCCCTAACTTATAAGCAACATATGGAAGGCCTTGCACACTAGGTATAATTTGCTTAAAATTAACTTTTTCCTTTCATATCTAAAACCTTAAGTGAGTTAGGTGTTGTAAGCAGAGGAGCAAAAGCTCTTTTTTTATGTAGCTTCTTGAAAGTTCTCCCACAGTCATATTCTTCTTAGGGCTATTCTCAGCACAAATCTTAGGGTATTTTCCAGTCATATTCACATCAACTTTCAGATTATTACAAAACAGCAGTATTCAATCAAAGCAATGTTCAAATTTCATTAATGGTATCATTATTATAAGTAAAATCAAGAAGGATAATGGCTTCAGTTTTGCCAGAGTCTTCCAGCCCTGCGGAATTCTCTTCCCAGCTGCGACCCTGTCATACAGCAGGAATGGTGCTGCCTCCGCCAATGAAGAATATACAAGTTTCTACCAAAAGTAACGTATTCTATCAAATTTCAATGTTCATAGATAATAAAATATTTGATCAAATTTAAAATGCTAAGCTCATAAGTAACACAATGATTTGTTATACCAGAACAGTGTCTCATAACAAAATAACGAAAGGAAGATAGTAACAATACTTCAATGCTGCTGATTAAATAAAGTATAACTGCTTTTCGAGAAGGAGGAAATGAAACCAGGATGTTTTCAAGAAACAATATTGAGTTTTGCATAAATGAAGAATCAGATTGAAAAGGACTGCATATGTTTATTGCTGGAGAGTTTCAGCAATGTGCTACTGAAGTCCATACACTTACCAGTTATGAAGTTTTCAGCTTTTAGCCTTGGAAAATATGGGAAATGCAGGCAATTAACCCTTTGAAAAAAGGTTTTAAGGGAAGCCACTGTGTTATCATTCATATGTTATTAATATTCAGCAGGTCAAGGCAACGTCTCTTAAGTGAACAGCCAACTGCTTTGTTAATATAGCCTTACTCAAGATGAATCTGCAGAAATCCATTCACATATAGCATTAAATCTCCACTGCACATGTCTGACATCATATTTTGTACTGAAATGTGAACTATATTAAGTGTATCCATTACTATCTGTTAATCAGTTTGTGGAGATATATTTCTGCATAAGGATAATTACTGATTTAATTCTTATTTTAATGTCTCCCACTACTAACAACTACCAACCTTTTAAGTAAAGTAGTTAGAGATATGAAAGAGAGAGATTGGGGGAAATATAATGGAATAATTTTATGAGGTAATAGTTTAAAGATTGAGACATAACTATTAAGTAAGTAAAGATAATGCATTTATTTTCTATGTGCTTTCCTCTGAATCTGTTTTGTAGTTATTCTACATTAAAGCTTTAAATTTTTTCTACACAGTTATTAAATAATACATGTGTTGGAAGCAACGATAAACCTCATGGACATTTTTTTTTTTTTAGTTTTACTGGTACAATATAATTATACATTGTAGTGAGATTCAAAGTGATACAGTCATTGATGCAGAGGGCATTTTTGGATGGGGGTCCCTCCTAACCCCATCTTGCTATCCCCCTGTTCATGCTAGTCAGGCTGTTAGAAATACTCTTATATATGGACATAGTATTACCATTCTGTTTCTTTGCTCAAGCCTCCTTTGCCGTTTTCCCTCTCTCTCCCACATCCGTATTACTATTCTGGCTTCAAATTTTATTATCAATAAATCCCTTTCTTTCCTATTTTCTCTCTAGCTTCCACATATAAGAGAAAATGTATGGCCTTCAACTTCCCAAAACTGGCTACTTTCACTTAGCATAATGTCCTCCAGTTCTACCCATTGTCCTGAAAATGCCATAATTTCATTGTTCTTTATGACTGCATACAATTCCATTCTGTGTATAGTCCACATTTTCTTTATCCATTCTTTCATCTGTACATGGACACCAAGGTTAGTTCCATAATTTGACTGTTGTAAATTGCACTGCTATAAATATGACTATGAATCACTATAGTATGCTAATTTTCTTTTGAAAAGATAATCTCTTCCCTATATATTAATAACAAATCCATTGAAAAATTAAAAAAATGCATTGACAATACCCTGAAAAAATAAAATAAAATACTCAGGAATAAATCCAACCAAGGAGGTAAGAGACTATTACAATGAAAAGCATGAACATTTTTCAAGAACACTAATTAAGATTCACAATACCTAGCGACTGCAATACTGTGCTACTGTTTGATCCTACCCCTACTCCCATATTTTAAAGAAAGTAATTTCCCGTTTCCTAGAATATATGTTTAGTAGAAAAATTAAAGACATTGGTTTGTTTCTAGGCTTGCCATCAACATCATATACCATGCACTTTCACTCTTTTGTCTCAGTTTCTTCCATGATTTAAAATAAAATACTAATAGTTTCCACTTTAAAATTATATAAGGTTTCTCTGAAACAAATAATAAGAATAGTGTGCATGGAGAACTTTGACAGAATGAGGCAAAGTTTTTTGAATATTAAAGTGAATTTAATGTTGATATTTAATAAGAAAAATATTTCTATTACGTAGTTGCATGGCACTGTACGCTTATATTTCATTAGCTCTTTTCACCAAAGCCTATTAAAAATATTTGGTGTTACGGCCCATTTTGGAAAACAAAAGAAATTAAAATACAGAAGAAGACTGTACATGCATTATCCTTGAAAAGAAAACATTATGAATCAAATGGAAAATTTTAGGTTGTTTAGACTGATACTATTTAACTCAAGTTTGCTTTATTATCAGAAGCTTTAGCAATTGCAATTTTACTGGAATATCTAAAATTCTTAAAAGAAATTCCAGGAAACTGGGAAACTTCTCAGCACCATATGTAAATGTAAGGAACAAGAAATAATCAATTTTGTGACAAAATATTTCATGTCCTAAATTGAGCACCCAAGTTGATTTTTGTTAATAAAATGTTTAAATGGAATCACAAGTATTTTCATTATTCACTTCTACACTGATTGTACAAGTGAACAAAGCAAATACTTGTTCTGCTTTCTTCTTTATTTTTTAATTTTCTCCCAAAGCCATGATATTATATATTTGTTCATATCATATAATCTTAGAGAGCAATTTTTTCTAGAGAATGACTTAGTATATGGTAAGCTATTTCTCTTTCCCTAGACAAATATAAAACTAATTTTATAGTAGAAAAGGTATTTTGAAATTATATATATGTGTGTGTATTTTGAAATACTATATATGCATATATTTACCTTGGGTTTTTAAAATATAAAGTATATGATATTTCATCAGTCACATTATTTTTTATAATTAAAGCCACTGTAGAGACTAGATTATTACTTGTTTCCACAAACTATGTTCTGAGATGGTTTTACATAGATGAGACAAGGATACCCACATTATATTTCTGTTTGTTACAAATTTTAGCTTAAAAATTTTAAAGATAATAAAATATAATTACGACTATAAAATGCTTCAAGGAAATTTGTAGAACTGAGCAAGATGTACAAAATCACATGTACCCCATTTTTTGTTTTGTTCATTTTTGAAGTTTTTATATGATTTTTTAATGTTATGATCATTTTCCAAAAGAGACATGACCCATGGAAATAAGTTACAAATTTTCCTTGGAGGTTATTGCTTTCTTATAATTTTACATGTTACTTCATAATGATCTTCATAAAATGAAAACATACTTATTTATGATCTTATTTTTTATTGCTAGAGTAACAATGATATTTACCAATTTTTTCATTAAAAAGTCTCAACAATATAAAACTTTTTCCTGCAGGTAAACATTTCACCAACTGAAAGTGGTGACTATATCACTAACTATCTATCATCTATTTATCTATTTATCAATGTATCGGTATATTATATATCTATCAAGAGAAGAAGTAAACATTTGCCATGGTTTGAAAAATGGAGCATTGTTTGATATCACAATGAGTTCTGTTAATGAATTTGTTTTATAATACATTTTTTCTATATTTTGCCTAAATATTTACATAAGTAAAATGCAGAAACCTAACTGGGTTCAGATATACATATATATATATATATATATATATATATATATATATATATATATATATATGTATGTATGTATAAATTTTTGCAGTACTGGGGAGGAAAACCCAGGGGCATTGGCGTTTTACCTCTGAGATACACTTCCAGCCCTATTTTTATTCTTTATTTCATAACAGGGTTTCACTGAGTTTTAAAGGGCTTCAGTAAATAGCTGACTCTGGCTGCGAACTGAGATCCTCCTGTCTCAGCCTCTTGAATGCTGGAATTATAAGCATGCACCACCATGCCCAGATTCAGCTTAATATATTGTTAGCTAGCTATATACTTATGTAACCACAACCAGGAACATTTGCAGCATCTCAAAGGCTCCCTCCTGTCCTCTGTCAGTTTTTACTAAGGTTAATATGTAGTTTGACGTCTATCATCCAATATTAGTTTTACCTGTTTTTAATGTCTTGTAATCAGTTATAGAAGTAGGTACTCTTGTATCTGACTTCTTTCACTTGTTATGTGAATGATATTCATTGGGATGTTGTATATTTATTAATTTTACCTTCCTACTTAGCTGAAACCTCAATTTATCATAAGATTCTATTACATACAATATGTCTATATCTCTAAAAGTCTTCCTGTTCTTTCATTTACAAAAAAAAAAAAATAAGAAGAATCATGTCTAAGGTCTCTTAACTTTTATAAAGCCAATAACCAAAGATTGTGAATTTTTTTCAGCTAAGACTCTTTCCAGTTATTTCCTCATTTTTAGTCTTTCTTCCATTGTTCTAGTCCAGAAATGTATTACTGCACATCTAGAATATGTTTGTAGAGTTTTCTATTTCTAATATCTTTCCTTCAAATATGTCCTCTAAAATATTAACCCTATAAGGCAAAGTATTTGTCCTGCCACTGACTAAGCTCAAAATCAATAAATACACCTCTTAATTAATATAAAAAGAAATAACTTTGATATTCAGTGTCTTCCACAATCAGACCTCAATGAACTTTTTACTGCTAAAATAAAAATGTACGTCAAATAGTTTCTATGCTCCTCACCATATTCCCCAAAACTTACGAAAAAATTATTCTTCTAAGCAGGTTAATTTATCACCCAACACACAATCTGAATCCTGTTATCTCTATGAAGATTCCCAACAATAGATCTATAAATGAGGTCTTTCTTCTTTTATATCTTTACTACTTTTTTAGCAGTTACATTTTACTCTTCAGTAGACTGTTACTTAAAATTTCATATGCTTTTGTTTTTAGTCTCCCCAAGGAGATGTTACATTCATGCTTATTTTACATAATGAGTTTTACAGAGGATTTTGATAATATGGACTATGGGTACTAACCTGGGCTTATATAGTAAAAATTACGGTAAAACATTTACAAACGCATAGATAAAAGAGTAGAAAAAGTGGCAGCAGATTACAAAATTTACCTACTTTCTTAATCCACTATGATCAATCCTAATAATGATCAATTAACTCACTAGTGAGAACCGTCACCATGCTAACATGATATAATTCCCAATAATCAATTGAGAAAATACACTTCTCTAAGATAATTCCAGTGTAGTACATCTGCCATAGATTTTTACTTGAGTCATTCCCTTTTCTTAACATATAAAGTCCTATCCACTAAACTCTAGAAAAATTTTTAGATAATTTGATAATGTGTATGTAATAATTTCCATATGAAGAGAAAAATGATTTTGCATCATTCTTATGAGAATAAAAGAGTAATTGAAAGTCCAAAGTTAAAACCAAATGAGATAATGTTCAACAGAATGTCACTATATATTAGGAGGTCTACTACAAAGACTTTATGCATTCAAAAGAAAAGTGGCGCACGCTTATAATCCCAGCATTCAGGAGGCTAAGACTGGAGGATCGTAATTCATGAGCAGCCTCAACTTAGTGAGGCCCTCCACAAGAAAAGAAAAGAGAGGAAAAGAAAAGAAAAGAAAAGAAAAGAAAAGAAAAGAAAAGAAAAGAAAAGAGAGAAAAGAAAAGAGGGTCATCTGCTTATGCAATATTTTACATTATAATGATATTTTCTCTTTCTTTAAAACCAAGAACTTGTTGATATTACATATGGTCTGAAAATAGCAATGATTATCAAAAAGTACAACATGAACAGAAAATATAAGGACAATCACTAACATGTACTTTCACTTGTAATAGCTTGGTAAAGTTACATAGCCCAGTTTCCACTAACTAACATCTAGCTCACTAATGTAGATTTTTTAAAGGATGTAAAGATAATTCTGCTTATGAGGTAATGCAACAAGTTGATTCATATGACACTGTAAATAATATAGTCCTCTAGAATAAAATAATCACATATTTTATTATATTTTATAGTTTTCCCCAATACTATGAAAACTACTATTGATTATATTACTAAGATTTTCCCCAAAACTGGGGATTGAACTCGGGGCACTCTACCTCCGAGGAACACTTTAAGCTCAATTTTTTAATTCTTTTTTTTAAACAGGTTCTCAGTAAATTTTAGAGAGCCTAAGAAGCTGAGGCTGGGCATGGTCCTGTGATCTTTCTGATTCAACCTCCCAAGTACTGGAAGTGTGCATCACCACTCATGAATATATAATTTTTATCTTTCAGATAGAAATTGCACACACACACACACACACACACACACACACACACACACACACACACACTATCCCCTAATACTATAAAAACTATTACTGATGAAAACTCCCCACTCCATGCCTACTTCACATCATAATCCTGGTCTACTTCTTTTGGAAGTAAGTAAACAAATTTATATATAAATGTTTCCACATGGCTTATAAAACTTCTGTGAGAGTAAGATAGGAAAGAATCAGTTGTCCAAAACCATAATGGGAATCAGTTGCAAATTACTATATCTGAATCTGATATCCAGTTTTCTAATTGCAGTATTGCCAAATGGATATCTAGTTCATATAACTGACTGAAAATCTTGAAACTGCACAGTGTAGCAATGACCCTACTTCCTTTGCTCTCTTTCTACTCTCCTGCATATAACCTTTCATGTATTTATTTTTCTGTTCACATTCTTCCTAAAGTATGTTATTAAACCTAAGACCTCATAAACCAAATCCTAAGAGTTATAAAAAAAAGAAAGTGAGGTCATTTCAGAGTTATGTGGCTAATTTACAATCTGGACACTTCTGCATTTCTCCCATGCTAAAGAAACCCTAAAAAGTTATCAATAGATTTCTTTGTGGCTTTTACTAATTAAGTTGTATTTTTTTTCTACCAGTGGTAGGTGTTGAATAATTTGAATGAGAATTTGAAGGTTCCTAACTTCCAAACCAGCAGGAGTTAAGGCTTAATTGCTTGGAAATACATTTGCATGGCCCGATACCAGTAACAGAGAAATGTCTGTATGTCAAGAGGCTCTGTGCTAATCAGTTAACCACAACATGTGCCACCCATACCTCGGGACAATGTAACTGTTAACAGCTTGACACTATTTAAAATGTACCAATGGGGAACTTTCTTATACTTTTTCCATTAATATGCTCATTCACTCTAAATAAAGGAATAGAGAACATTTATAGGTAAATACTGTCAGTAAAAAGAAAAGTACCTTCACCTAGCTTGAGCTTCAAAACACATTATATCCGAGGCTGTTCATTAAGGCAACACTTTAAAAGTCACTCTATTGCTAATAAGCTCTCCCTGCATCACCTCTGAGGCTGCCTATTAGATCTGGTTACACTCCAGAGACAGGGATTTGATTTCCAGTTCTAGAGATCAGGTCAAGAATTGCAATAACAATTAGTAATTAGTAGTTAGATCTCAATTTACCACATTAGAAGGTCATTTCTCTGAAGCATTCAGTCTCATGAGAGGAAGGAATACAGGAGACTAAATTGTTGAAGCTTTGAAATCAAGAAAAGATGAAGATGCTCCCTAAAATCTTTAGACATTCTATATATAAATATTTTAAGATCTTATTGTTCTCAAATAGGGTTATGCCTTTAGTCCTTGATTCTCAGTTGTATATCAATACATACAGTGTAACAAAATAATACTATTGCCTACAAAAATAAGTTTGTTATCTTTAATATGGTGATATTTAGCCAGGAGTGCTAGTGTACTCTTATAATTCCAGTACTTGGAAGGCTGACAGGAGGATCACAGGTTCGCAGCCAGCCTCAGCAACTTAGTGAGGCTGTCTCAAAATAAAATATAAAATAGAGCTGGGGTGTATCTCAGAGATGCAATGTCTCTGGGTTCAATCCCAGGTACCATAAATAAAGAAATAAAGAAATAAAAATACAATGGTGAGATTTTTGTGAACCTAGATAGAAGATCTAACAAAAATGATCTTAAATATCTCCTATCATCTCCTTCAAAAATTATGGCTGAATAAGATATGAAAAGTTAAACAGCACAATGTATTTTCAAACAGTAATATTTTAATGATTCTGTGGTAGGAATAAAACTAGTTTCTGATATTTTGCAATAGAAAATATAAAAATCTCAGTTTACAAACTAAGATATGTAGAAAATGCATTTGCTTTATTTTCTAAAGTAACTTGACTTCGACTGTCTAGTCTCATCAACTTAAAAGGGAATAAAGATTAATGTTAATTATTTTTTGAACTTTTATTTTATCCTCAATGTTTCATCATCTTTGAGACTCCTGGATCTGAAAGGATAACAGAGCAATCAGAATGGGTTACTCCACCTTTCTGGTCCTTCCAGTTGACAATCTGCCAACTTCACTGTGCAGAATTCTGCTGACCTCTTTGTGATTATCCATTGGACTTGGGAGATTGATTGACATCATATGGTGTTCATTGAGATATGATGATCCTATATGAGATAGAATCAGTAATTATATTACTCTGTTACTAAGACTTTTTTTTTTCTTTTTGCACTGGGTATTTAACTCAGAGACATTCTACCTCTGAGCTGCATACCCAGCCTTTATTTTATTTATTTATTTATTTATTTATTTATTTATTCATTCATTCATTCATTCATTCATTTTTGTGGTACTGGAGGTAGAACCAAGGGGCTTTTCTACCCCCAAGCTATACTCCCAGGCCTATTTTATATTTTATTTGGAAACAGGGTCTCACTAAGTTGCTGAGAGCCTCACTCGTTACCTGTGCGATCCTCCTGTCTCAGCCTCCCAAGCGTGGGGATTACAAGCATGCGTCACCACACCTGGCTTATTTTTTAATTTATTTTGAAATAGGGTTTCACTATGTTGCTGAGGGTTTTGCTAAGTTATCTCATAGTGGCCTTGTACCAGTAAATCTCCTGTCTCAGCCTCCCAAGTACTGGGATTACAGGACTGAAAGACTACACGCAGCTCCAAGATGTTTTTGAAGTTTATCTTTCTGAGGACTCACTGTTCGACCAGAGCAATGTCAGAAAATAAGGCCTAAATTTTTCTCTGCCAGAACACATGAGCTTCCCTCTTTTCTGAAGCCCAGGGAGAGTCTCTAAGCCTGAGGAAACCTGTTTCCTTATTTCTTCTTCGAGAACCTCTTTTCTCTCAGATCCTATATTTTTTTCAAATACTGAGATGATCAAAAGGCAAATTCCAGAGCATTTTACAGGACAGCACTGCATTTAAATTTACTACATACCTCTTTTGAGACAATGAAGCACAGAGATAACTAATTCTCAGAATAGAATGGAGGGAAAATATTATATATATATATATGAGGTAGAGTCATCCCTCCTGATTGCTTTGTTATCCTTTTAGATCCAGGAGTCTCAAAGATGTTGAAACACTGAGGATAAAATAGAAGCTCATAAAATAATTAAGATTAACTTATTTCCAATTAAATTGATGAAAATAGACATTAGAAGTCAAGTTACTTTAGAAAATAAAACAAATGTATGTGTGTGTGTGTATATATGTGTGTGTGTGTGTGTGTGTGTGTGTGTGTGTGTGTGTGTGTGCTGAAGAGTCAAACATAAATTACTAACCCAAAATAGTGTCTAGTGATATTCAGAGGATTAGTACACAAAGGAATTCACATAGTTTATGTGAAATATTTTAATGATTATTTTGAAAGTCTAATTCAGTATGAAACAACATGAATTATTTCTAGTATCAGCTAAGTAGTAGAAAGTTTAAAGGAAAACATTAATATTATACTTATAAAATTGCAGGTGTTATTAATGATTTAAGAAAGAATTTTACCACTCATATCTTTTACAGCGAGGCTTCTAGTTTCATAAACAGAAAATAAAGTCTTAACCAGAAAGGATGAGTGCGTGTTTATGACATTTAGGATTTCATGAGTCAAGTACTTTGGGGTGCAAGAAACAAAAACCTTGCTAAGGTGATCTCAAGTAATAGGATTTCATTGCAAAGATCTCTAGAATTTCCATATTGGCAGGAGTCTGTGATGGGATATTTGTTTGAGAAAGAAAGCTAAACAAGAGGTCCTATATTTGCCTTCTATGTCATGCACGTTGTTTCTACTTTCATGGTATAAATTCTTTCATCTCACTTAGGAATAAAGTTGTTAATAAAATATACTAGTATGTTGACATCTAAATAGCATTAGGTAAATAGGTAGATGATTTTTCGAAGAAAAAAACGTGTAAAACTGAAATAAAACCGACAGCACAAAGACAAAAATAGGTCATTTTAATTTCAATTGCTCTTCACAAAATGCAATAAATACCTCCTTTACATCACAGTGTGATATGGTTTGCACAAATATGAGAGTGTGGCTCACTGTTACAGTGTTTTCCTGGCATATGTGAGGTACTGGATTCAATTCCCAGAAATGCAAAAATAATATAAGATGAAAATGAAGTCAAATAGACTCAGGGCTAACATTGAGAAACCGCTTTATAAGCAAGAGTCAAACAAGATGACCGAGGACACCCCTTTGCCATGTATATGTTATGCATGATAATAATTTTGGTATGGAAGTAATCAACAATGTAGGTCACATAGAGATAATACTGATCTTTTTCAAGGGAGATATTAAGAGGAAGTATAGGTTTAGTTAAAAGTGAAAAATGGCGCATGTTTTTGATTTACATAAATATCTAAATTCAGACAGACACATTTGGCAACTCTGGAGACATGGCAAAAGTTTTGCTTTAACGTTTGGCTCTGGATCTATCAATATGTCCATAATTTATGTTATCATAATTCAATTTGCCTAATCAATCTGGTAAGTTCATGGAAGAAAATACAGACTGAGCGAGTAGGCAGAGGTTTTTCTTCCTTGTGACCTGGAATCACAGTGACACAAATAGACTTTGCACTTCCATTGACACCAGCTCTGGGGCTTAGGTTTCCTCAGAGAAGGCTTACCAGTGACCAGTGTCAGCGAGGTATAGCAATGGTTCCTGAAATTCAATAGCAGCTTAATATATTGACAAATTTCTGTTACTTTGTCAGCCAGAAAATTATGTTCTCAAACAAATAAACATTATCTCCTGCAGATTTAAAAGTCACAGACTATTAAATTTCCTATTTTTCTTAATAAACCACTATTCTTGGTACTGGGGGCAGGGTCATTTGGTACAGAGTATAAAAATGCCAACTATAGGCTTTCCAGTGTTGTATGATTTGAACAAGACTGTTTTTCCTCAGCAGCAGAAGTTCAGGACATTTCTGGAGCCTGGGTCATAGGAAGCTCCTTTCTCACACATGAATCCATAGGAAGGGAAGCTCTCTGTTATAGGAATAAAAATAAACAACCTATTATATAACAATACATACACCACAAAGTGACTTTAGTATTCATGAATTATCTTTGAATGAAAAAGTAGAATGTGCAGTACGTTAAACAAATAATACAGAATTTCAAAATGAAATCTCTTGTATAAACACTTATGGAGGTATTCTACTATTCTACATATCTTTAATCAATGTGCATTTTGAGTAAAAATTGCATATTAATCTTTCAATGAGTAGTCAGTTAATTGATTGAATGCATTCTGGGACTTTGGCTCTACCAAGTGTTACCTTAACACTGATTCTGTAGCACTGCCAAGATCACAGTTTTTCTTCGATGAAAAGCATTTCTCTTTCCCCCCAGATCCATAATAACTACCTCACTGTGGCTATGGGAGATAATGAGAGCATTTTTAAAGGGATAGGTCTACTCAGCCACATTATCTCCTGGCTGCATACCTATCCATAGTCTAGCTCTCCATGGGCTTTGGTAGTTTCAGTTGTTTTTGAGGCAATGATTATCATCCATTGCCCTGTTACTTAATAAGGTAGTTTTCTTCATATTTTAATGGATTTGTGGGTAGGATTGGATGGGGAATTGAACCCAACGGCACTATACCTTTGAGCTACACTTTCTGTATTTATTTATTTAATTTAATTTTGAAACTGTCTCATTAAGTTTCTTAACATCTTGCAAAATTGCTGAGGTTGGCCCAGAACCTGCAATTCTCCCCTCTCCATCTCCAAATTACTTGCATTATAGGCATGTACCACCACACAGGACTCTTAATGGAATTTTAAACAACTGTCCTTTAGGTTTCCTCTTTGACCCATGAATCATTTAGAAGTATGTTGTTTTGTCCTCTATATTTGGAGGATGGAGTGAAAATGGTTTTCTCTATTCATTGTTCTAAGTAAAATTTAAATCCCAGGCATTATATATAAAACAAACATAAGAAGACTTTACAAAGAGGACAGAAGAAGGCAGACTAGCTATGGACCTAGGGAACCAACCAACAGCACAGCGGTGCATTGACTTTTTTCCCCCCTACATACTAGAATAAGAGCAAATGAAGCTGGTAATCTAGAAATATCAGTGAATGTAGACCAAAGATCCTCACAAACAAATAGAAGACAACAAAAGTACAATTTTATTTATTTATTTTTATAACAAATGACAAAGAAGTGAGCAGTCCAGAGGGCAAAGCTTTTAGACCACTCTACCTTAGCCGAGCATCACCAAAAAGAGTAAAGGCTCACCCAAGGCAGCAAAGGCTGAGTAAGGAGCAGAGACATGCACCTCTTCAGTGATAGCAAAGCACACCAATACTTTCTCCAGTGCTGTGTCTTAAAAGTCTTCATATGTCACTGGAGGCCAGTTGAGAAACTTGAGCTTATATATACACACAGAGGACAAAAAGAAGCCACGTGTCCACTTCTACTGCAGTGCTGTCAAAGAAAGCCTGAGAAAACACTGGAGATAGAGAACAAGACAAATTATGATGCACTATCCTAAATTTAGTATTCTAGTGGAGATCTGGATACAAATTTTTGTACTATATTGAAACACCATGATATTGAGGACTGCATATTTAAAAATGATTAAAAATTATTAATATGCCCTAATACCTAATTAATTATGAAGTGCTGACTTCGTGTTATAGTTTTAACTAAGCTATAGATTTTTTTCTTAAAGATAAGGTTTATGTCAACAAAAGTTTGTCAATAGTGAAAGTAAGGATGTAGATCAAATATCTCAGTATTTTGAGCAATAAAGGAATCATTATTCTTTTTTCAAAATATGTTCATATAAGTAGGATCTCTTCAAGATTTTAGTCATGAGGATTTATTATTAAATAAGCCCAAGAAAAAGGAGAACTAGCACAAGGACTGTGAAGATGACATTAAACAAAGATATTAGAAGCAGATAGTTATTTTTCAGGTAATTAAAAATATAAAAATAAAAACTATTTTGCATACTAACATCAGAAATTAAAAATGATGTAATTCAAGAATAATAACGACATCTGAAGATTCACATATAAGCCACTTTTAAAATGTTTCACTTTTCTATTTTTCTCTTTAGTCTTCACTCCAAAAAAAAAAAAAAAAAGCAACAAAAGCCACTTTTGGTAGCCTTATGTGCTCATAGGAAATTGGAAAACACCTCTTACAGTAACCTTGAAAGTAAGAAAGTCTGTTTATTTTGGGTGAATATTCATTGGTAATGTTGATCCTGCAAATGCTAATATCAAGGAGATAAAATCTATGAATAATATTAATTTCTGTGATCTTGAAAAAGGAGACGGTTTTAACATAATAAATAGGGATGATCATTAACATATTTTGCCATTTTAAAAGTTTTGTGAGAAGGATGAATTAGAAGTTAGGTAAATAAGTGTAAAAATAAAAGACAAATGATGAAATTTAGAAAGGGTTTGTTGGAGTCATGTTCACTTTTGTGAGCTCATGAAGACTGGCATTTAATTTGGTATGGATTTTGGGGCACTTATGTCTATTAAGGAAAATGAATTTTCATTACAAATCTTGCAAGTTATAGAACAAAACTGAATGGAGATATTCAATATGTATATCAACTCCTGACATTCCAAAATGTTTGACTTTTTTCCATTTCTCATATCAAGATTAGGATGCTCATCTTTGTCAATGTTAACAGTATAGGTCTCTCTCTAACCCAGGAAAGATTTGCACTAAACTAGGTCCACGTACTTTTATTATGTTGTTGATACCTTATATCTGTGAATTCTTATTAAGAAACTACAATGAAATTCACGTTGCTCCACTGCTTCATTCAAAAGCCTTCAGTGCTTACCTTCTGCCTTCACAAAAAAGTACTTGCATTGATCGTTTTAATGGATGGGAATTTCATACTCTTCTAGTTATTTTAAAAGACATGATAGACTATCTTAACCAATAGTTACCCTATTTTGCTAAAGATGAACCAGAAGTTACTCCTCCTCTTTCTTGTGTTTTGTTCCTCATTGAATTTCCTTCACCTCCTCCCAACTTCCCCTCGACCACTGCCTTTCCTTGATTCTAGCACTTACTATTCTGGATTGATTATCACATATTATATACAGGTATTGAATTACCCACAAAGATGTATAAATATTATGTCTCAATTAAGAACATTTAAAAAAGGAAACAACAACAGCAGCAAAAATGATGTCCCTCTTCTTGTTCAATCTATTCTGGTTGGAGTCTTTTAAAATTGTTATCTGTCACTACCCACTTCCTTTTCATATCATGATCCCCAGGCTGTGGAGAATATCTTGCATGTGCGCATTTCCAGGCTTTTATCTGGCTATTCTCTTTGTCCTTAATTCTCCAAATTCCAGCCACTTTTCAAGGCCTAGCTGGATGTCATTGCTCCAAGTGCCTTTGATCAAGCCCTCAGGAGATTTTTTCTTTAATGTTTCCAGTATCCTATTCTCATCATGATTATATCACAGTCTATTTAGCCTTCTATAGAAATTTATTTCAAACTAGCCTTTCTTTTTCTCCCCATATGATTGGAGCCTATGTTGCATCATTGGTGTTTCTATAAATTGGTATCACCTTTCATTTTGCTGTTATTTAATTAATGTTCCCTTGTTTGAGATGATTTTTAGCAGCTAAGAATATGTATATGTAGACATTCAAGTTAAAACAAGAGAACTTAATGTAAAATGAAGAGAGAAAAGTTATGAGTTTCATGTCTGAACAGGATTGAGTTGAGCAATGTTACGATATCTTTCAAAATAAGAAAGAAACTTACGCCAAGCATTTTAGAATCATAATTTGGCCTTAGGACAAAGTTATGAGGTAGCATATAAAAAGTTAAATGTTTCCTTAGGACAAAGTTATGAGGTAGCATATATCAAGTTAAATGTTACCAGCTTGTACTGGTAACAGACAAGTTTTAGGAACACAGGTTTCATTTAAAATAGACAAAGTGCCAATAGAGAGAGGCCATTCTTCAGCCCTTAGTGACATTCGCCATGAAATAATATAAGCCAATACTACCAAACTTTAGGTTTTTCAGAAGATAAACTTTCAGCTTTATATGAGAATATAAATATAAATATTTGCCCATATCTAAAAATGGGCAAATTTAACAGAATATTAAGTAAAATTTTGACTTCTGTTTTAAGGTTTTCATAAAAGGTGATTGAAATAAAAAGAACAAATAACATTACTCTAGCAGTTGAAAAAGAGTACAAAATCCATCATACCTTTGCTGAAGTATAGATTTGAAGATTATGAGTAATTTGTGCAAATTTAAATAGCCACGCATGGTGGCTCACTCTTGTAATCCCAGCATTCGGGAGGCTGAAAAGGGAGGATCCGGGTTCGCAGCCATTCTCAGCTACTTAGTGAGGTGCTTTGCAACTCAGTGAGACCCTGTTTCAAAATAATAAATTCAAGAATAGGGCTGGGGATGTAGCTCAGAGGTAGAATGCCCCTGGGTTCCATCCTCAGTACTGCAAAATAAATAAATAAATAAATAAATAAATAAGTAAATAAATAAACAAACAAATAAATTTTAAAAATTAAAAAATAAATGGAATGGCAGATACAGTTTAAGTGATGATAAACAACTGTTTTATTGTAGAGTTTTAAGTGTTGATCTAATTATGGTAGCTACTGTGTATTGGCCCCACCTTTGTTCCTGGCTTTGCAGACATCATGTCTCAGTCATCAGAATCTACCTATGTGGTGATTATTATCATTTCAGATGAAGACATTGAAGACAGAAGAATTAAGTAACTTATCCAAGGTCATTGCATTTAAGGATCATTTGTGAAGAGCAGAAGAACTTTTAAACCCAGCTTTTCTGGTCTAGAAAGTTGGAATTTCTGGCCATCATTTTCTTCTACCTCCAATTGTTCAGATCTAAATCACGGACATTTACTATAGTCAACATCAGTCTTTCACAGGGAACATTATCTTTAGGTGTTTATGAGTAACTTTTTCCTGGGACCAAAAAGAAGGTAGAGACTAGACACTAGACATTGGTGACATAATATAGTGGCCTTGAGGAATGGTTACCAGTGTCTGTCCAGAGCCCTAGTTGGCAATCCTGAAATATCTCTAAGATATTTGCCAGGCAACAGACTGGAGAACTTATCACTGAGCTATTTGTACAGTTAAGAGGGGGAAAAAGATGCCTAAATCCCTACTTAAAGAAATTTAAGGATTAAGAAGAAGAAAAAATAAGAAAGATGTATGTAGAATTAATAAGTAGGATTGATTTGGAAATCAGTCTAATATGTGCAATGAAAGAAATAAAATGGCCATTAATAACTATGAGGTTCTTCTCAGGATTTTACTGAGTAGAATGGAATGGGAGTATTATAAGAGGTAGTGAGTATTTTGTGTCAATAGAAATAGATAAAATAAGATATAATATTCAGTTTGGTTATATATGGAAGTAGTTCTGGCAATATTGGTGCTATTTGAATGAAAAATCATTGTCATCAATTTTTGGTATAATGAAGGAGTTTTTTTTTTCCTTTTTTGGTGGTATTGGGGGTAGAACCCAGAGGCTTTCTACCTCCGGGCTATACTCCCAGACCTTTTTTATATTTTATTTGGAAACAGGGTCTCACTAGTTGCTGAAAGCCTCACTAAGTAGTTGAGGCTGGCTTCGAACTCGTGCGATCCTCCTGTCTCAGCCTCCCAAGCGCGGGGATTACAAGCGTGTGTCACCATGCCCGGCTCAGCACTCTGATTTGGGAAGAGAGAAAATGAGGGGGGCCACGCCAAGTGCTATGTACATGTATGTCACTGTCAACATGATAATGAAGGAGTTTTGAAAAACCTTATTATTCATCTATCAAATTTTAATGCTTATACTGAAGTTTTTTTTAGATGCCAAAGTTTGGCTTTTATTCTCTTGACAAAACATTGACAAGCTGAGAAAAACACACACTGAGTGTTTTTGATGGGCAAATATGTGTCATGCTGTGTCGGATGAGTTACCTATGAGTAGAGTTTGGCCATTTTGTTTGAGCTGTCAGATAAATTTCTCTTGTGCATCTCTTCTATTGCTGTGCATTTGAGCAAAATAATATTTTATTGTTGGTTACAATTAATAATTCATTGAAATATAATAAATGAATGCACTCAAAATATGGATGTAAATCTTATTAGGCCTTTGAATTGAGCAGCCCACATCACAGTGTGATTTTTGCGACATGAATTGCAGTCATATATTAGATCATTCACCATCAGAACAAGTTGAGAACTATAATATAAAAACGTTGACGAATCACTCTTTGCCTATAAATGTGAAAACAGATTTGTAAAATTTGAAATGAGCCATTCTAGCAGTAGTAGAATTAGAGCTTCAAGTGTAAACACTTGAGTTAATGGCTGGGGTTTCTCAGTCTCAGATGTTCTGGTGCACGGGGAGGGTGAAGCAGAGGTTACAGGAACTCTTGAGCATTTTACTTACAACATCTTTATAGGGTTTAATTAGGCAGATTACCTGTTATGCATGGGGTAGTGTGCTGAACACTTTTAAACTAGTATGTCCTCAAGGCAAATGGAAGGCAAAGTCAGAAGGAATTACATTCTACACAAATAACTCAGAGTATTTTATTAGTGGGCCTCACAGAAATAAAATCTTCCTTGCCAATGCACCATTTAATGTTTAACTCAATTGAGTACCAAAGAGTTTGTTAAATGCTGAACGACCATCTAGATTTATGGATCCAACCTTACCAACCTTTCAGTGGCTTTCTTTTCTAGTAGCAGCATTGGAGCATTGGAATAAATTTTAAAAAACCTTCTATTTTAACACTTTGTGCTTTGTTCTAAATTATCAGATAATGGCACCAGTATAATTATTTACAAGAAAGATAAATATGCTTCTTGCAAAATAATAACATTTATAATTATAATTTCAAAAAGGAAAATCATTTAAAATATGCCTGTGAATAGCACTGTTTACTAATAACTTCAGGATGCAAATGTTAAGTTTATATATATATATATATATATATATATATATATATATATATATATTTCCCAAATCTATTTAATCAATTTATTCGCCTAACCACCTACAGGGAAGGGTCACTATGTCAAGCAATCCTGAATGATATTTTGTGTGAATTGGGAACAAAAGCTTTTAAAGGCCAGAGGTTTAGGAACATAAACCAGATGTGCTCCTTTTAAAAAGTCTACTTAGTTTTTGGGAGGGAGAAAGGTCAGCCTCTCAGATCTTTTAAAAATCTTACTGTCAAACACATTCCATGGAAACTAAGCATTTTATTATTCTGAGTATGGCTCCACTGCTTTTTTTCTTTCCCCCTTTGGATGAAATATTTGCTCTGATCTGTGCTGTACGAGAGTCTATTCACATGTAGAGTATAATAAGATACTTGAAAAATTTTACAATCATTTAAA
This sequence comes from Muscardinus avellanarius, assembly GCF_963383645.1. Classification (NCBI taxonomy): domain Eukaryota; kingdom Metazoa; phylum Chordata; class Mammalia; order Rodentia; family Gliridae; genus Muscardinus; species Muscardinus avellanarius. The sequence continues at coordinate 70,967,384 of NC_137788.1, forward strand.
ACTCCCTAAACTATGTCAGGATATTTAAACTTATATTTCCTAGAAATTATGAAAAATTCTTTTTGAACATCATAATTCTATACAGAAACGGGTGATTTAGATAATAATTTTTCAATTATTTGACGTGCAAAAATCTAGGAAATAAACTGGTTATTAACAAGAATAATTTTATAAAGATAAATTTATGTAGAGGTGATTGCCTTCTTATCTTTAGGCTGATGAAACGCATGAGGTATAACATTTACTTCCATTTAATTAATTCTGTTTTAAAGAAATTTGTTGAAATTTATGCTACAGAATATTTATAGGGTGGAAAATACATTGAATTTTTTAGACTCTTTTTGTACTTACTAACTTACTATGCATGCAGTTATTCATGTAGAAATAGGTATTTTTTATTTCAATTTTTTTGTAGGTGTGGGGATGTAACCGAGGGGCATTCGACCTCCAAGCTACACCCCCTGCCCTATATATATATTTTTTTTTGAAACACCATCTCAGTAAGTTTGGAGTGTCTCACTAAGTAGCTGAGGCTGTCTGCAAACCTCGATCCTCTGGTCTCAGCCTCCCAAATACTGGGATTACAAATCTGTGCCACCATGCCAGGCTCTTTCTTTCCTTCTTCCTTCCTTCCTTTCCTCCTTCCTTCCTTCCTTTCCTCCTTCCTTCCTTCCTTCCTTCCTTCCTTCCTTCCTTCCTTCCTTCCTTCCTTTCTGCAGCACTGGAGATGGAACCTAGGGGCATTCTACCTCCAAGCTACACTCCCATCCCTATTTTATTCTTCATTTTGAAACAGTCTTACTTACTCTGTGTATAGGTTTATCTTCTCTGTAAACAACATCCATATCTTACTGAATGTCTTCCTCACTCTAATAGGTCCACCCATTATTAGTTCTGATCAAGAATCTTGCTTTGTAGCAAAAGAAATGGAACAAAAGATAATTGTCACAGTAATTGAATGTGAATGTCGCAGCATTCAACTGTCAACTGTGTGCTTCATCATGCAGTTGGCTAGTCTCACAAAAGAGATTGGATTTACTCTCAGTCATGGTGTCAACTCAATAACAACTTATACAATCTGGTAATGCATGCTATGACCCATTGCCAAATGATGTTTCCAGTTCCTGTGACCTTGGCTTCTCCTAATTTAGATAGCTTAGTGCTCAGGAGGAGAACCCTTGTAGAACTCATATTCATAAGGTATGAATTTTGAGTTACCCATTCAAATAAAGAATCCTGTGATGCACTGGGTAAAAGGCAAATTAATATGCACTTGATGGAGATTATAGGTCCCAACTATGGAATCATTGCCAGCTGTATAAATGAAGTCTTCAGAGCATATTCTTTGCCCCATCATATCTATATTTATGTTGACTTCCCCCCCCCATCCCTTTCCTTCTACTGTAATTTTATATTCAGTGCAGGTGGTGGTTAACTTTATAATTTTATCTTTGATTCACAGGCTATCCAGACTGGACTGTTATTGAATTAGAGAAGACATAATCACACAGAGATGGAAAGCATGCTTGATGAAGCTCATTTTCATTTATAGACAGACAGTTGCATCATGTTAGTTGGGATCAGATTGTGGTTCCAAATCTTTTCCTGTTTGGATGTTTAGATTTGGGAGGAAGAGTATATATGGATAGCAAATGTGTCCAGGGGAGGCTTTGTAGCTGCTGTGCATGGCTCACATACCCTCCATTCTAAATGCTCTTTAGTGTGCTGTCTTGTACTGCAGAGGCTGGGAAATGAAAACCATATTTCCCAGTTTCCTCATATCTAGACTTCTCTTGTAATTTAGTTTCTGCCAAATACATTTTGCAAGCTTTAGATTTGGAATGGCGTTATGTAGCATGTGGCACGGAACGTGACACAAAAGTTTTGATGATAATGTTTATTACAAGAGCATCAAGGACCCTAATTAGGTTAGCCCCTCAAAAGGTGTGGGTAGAGTTCTCCACCGGAGAGTGACCATGAGGCCCGGTAGCCCACAGCTTCCAGATTCAGTGGTTTATTATACTGAAGAGAGCAGTGTTACCAGAACATCCGAGGCATCATGATTTAGGGGGCTGGGGTGGGTATTCCTTTTCTCAGAGCCAGACCAAAATCAGTCAATACTTATATTCATTTTATTTGGTCAATCTGCAATTTAATTAACTTCACGTACCAGGTGCTTACCTGCCTCTACCCCAGGAAAACAATTTGAAGAATATAGAGATGACGCGCCCCCTTTTTTTTGGACATTTCACAACCTTATCTGAGAGACAATTTATGATGTCCTCCAGATGATAATGCATCAGAACTAAACATTAAGCGCTGTGCTACTGTTTCAAGAGAAACAAGTAATTGTATTTGGTGTTGGGTAAGCTTTTATAAGCTTTGAGTCTAGAATAAAGTGCATTGAATTTAACAAAGAATTTAGGATAGTAAGGGAGGTGTTTCTCTGCATGTCAAGCCGAGGTATTGAATCCAGTGCCTGGGCAAAGTTTCTTTTGGACACAGATGCATGAATAGTGGATGCGTCCACCAAGGACAGACTGGAGTATGAAAGGGAGGTCCAGGGTAGAGGGGTATATATTGGGTTTGTCCCCTACAAAACATATGTGAATCTGATCTTCAAAGTAGCAGGTTTCTTTTAAGAGACAATTGATCATTAAATGGAATTAATTTTGCTCTCCCAGAACTGGATTCATTACCATGTGAGTGAGTTGTCATGAAGCAAGCTGCCCCTCTGATTTTGCCTCTCTTCCACGGACACCCATTTGCTCTTCCACTTTTCTGCCCTTGTGATGTGGCGTGGCATGAGGCCTTTTCCATATGTAGACACTCAAACTTGGATTCCCCACATGTAGTGCCCTCAGCTAAATAAACTTCTTTTCTTGACAAATTATCCAGTCTCAGGTATTCTGTTACAGCATCAGAAAGCTGACATAAGGAACAGAAGAATACATATAGAACCCTAAGCTGGAGATCAAATAAAAATGAGACAAAAATAGATTTTGTTTTGTGAATGTGTGTTGGGAAGCCTGTGTATGTTTTGTAGGAAAAAAAAAAACCCAAAGCCTCAGTTACAAACAGAAAACAGTAGAAATAGTGTAAAGAGTGAGTGAGGTAATGAGAGGAATAGGACAGACTAATTACAAAGTTATCACAAGAGGAAGATATAGTCTCAAGGCTATACTTTGAAAACAAATAAGCAGACAGATTTCATAGCTGCCATGGAGAAAAACCTAGAAGGGCTCAGTGTCCCACAGAATGTGAAAGTTAATGAAAATGTGGAGTGAACAGGAATCCAAGTTTTCTAAATTCAATAAATAAAGACACAACGCTGTCATGGAAACATGAAGTCAGAGCCAAGAGGAATGTCTGACAGGAGAACAGAAAGCCTGATTCTGATTGGTGGCCCTGGATCACCTAGGTGAGATCGAGCCAGAGATGCCCTGTGGTTTTTAAGGTCTAGAGGTCAAAACTATAGCCAAGGTTATAAATGCAGATTTCAGAGCCAAATGTGTAGGAATTAGAGACGGCATCTGGTTGTCATTTTAAGTAATGTAAAGACTCCTATCGTTGTTTGTAACAGTGGGCCTCACGGGGCGCCAGCAATTATTGCAACAGTTAGAAACTACATCCAGGTAGCTCGATGATAACTAATGGAGAGAATAAAAGTTCATAGTATGAAAAACATGTTTTTTTAATCTCGATAGGGATTTCTACTCAAAATGGGTTGAGATTTTGAAGGGAATCAAAGAGCTTTGAATTATTTCTATCAAACTTCTTTTTTATTTATTATCTAATGAGGTTTGAAAATTTTAAGTTATTAAATATTCAGAATATTTTATTTTAAATTGTATGGGCAAATTTTCCTCTAGAACATGTCTTTACTCCAAATGAGCCAACTGATTTTAGCAAACTTCTAGAATTCAAAGTAATTTTCAGAGAGTGATAGGCCCTTATTAATATACAACTTTAAATTTAATTCTTCTCCCAATCCTGGTAGGGTTAGAGTACAATTTGTTATAAGACATCCTCTTTAGAAAAATTCACTCTTCTTTCCCTTTCCCATCTTATGAAACAGACTGATATTTTGTTTCTCATTTGTTGCTTCCTTAGCATTTTAAGAAAAATAGTAAAACAAACACTAAAATTTTGACAAATAAATAATGACGGTTGATAGGCTCACGTTTGAGTTAACAATAGATAAATACTTTTGTCCTACATAAACGTAACAGATGTAAGTTACTATGCAAGAAAATCATAGTTCCAGACTTGGATTTTCCATTATTGAATACACTGATAGATTCGATATGTGTGTTTGAATTTAAAAGAATAAAAACTCACACAGAAACACACACAAAACTTATGCCTGTGAAATAATTTAAAAACGTATAAAGTACAAAGTAACAAAAAGAATTGAAAATGTCATCAGAAAATAAAAAATGATTATATAAATCAGTTTTGTATGTGTAATTTTAATTACTATAAATACTAATACATACAGAATACTTGCAGAGTACTGTGTGCTGGGGAACAGAGTCAACAAAATATGTTCACATAACTTTATATGGAAACAAACTGTAGAGCTGGAACTTTTCTTAGCAACTACCTAGCTCTTTCCCGCATTTCATTATAAGGAAATTTGAAACCACAGAGGTGAAATAATCTCCAGTGGTTTGTGGCTAGTAGTAAACAATGGAAGGGATAAGATTGAATATATCATTTAAATGAGAACTTATAACATACAGGTCAAGGTCACTGCCTCCTTTCTCATTTCAAATGAGGAAACTAAGACTCAGAAAAGTGTAATGGAGTCAAATTTTAATGATAAGCCTTTTTGACTTTTATTTCTTAGCCATGATTGGAACTGACTGTATAAAACTTCAATTCCTTGCTGGGTATGATGGCGCACACTTGTAATCCCTGTGCTTGGGAGGTGGAGACAGGAGGATCACGCAGGTTCGAAGCCAGCTGCGCTGGCTTAAAAGACCCTGTTTCCAAATAAAAAGTATATAAAATAGGTCTGGGAGTGTAGCCCGGAGGTAAAAGGGCTTCCAGGAACCCCAGTACCACCAATAAATAAATAAATACATAAATAAATACATAAATAAATACATAAATAAAATAAAACAATAAAACATCAATTTCTGGCCATCTCTGCCAGTATTGAGGAAGGATACTACCACATACAAAAAGGGACTTGAAGGCTGGTACATAAAGTACAGCCTCCCAGTTCTAATCTTTATGCTGAGTGTATGCAGTCCTCAGCAGGTATGGGCATCCCATTTGTATGCAGTTATAGTTACATAAAATGTAAATATACATAAGAGTTACACTTAGAAGTACAATGTAATACATGTTATTTCTTTTTATTTCTATGTATTTTACACTAAAATAATGTTATTTCACCATTATTTTTGGTGACATGTTCCTTAATTAAAGTAATGATATTCATTATTAACAACATAATAGAAGAAAGTACAAACACTCTGCTACTCAATTAAACTTAATTCCGCTGAGCCCTAATTCAAGTTTACTGAGAAGACAGAAAGCCACTACTCTTGGCTTTGATAGAACCAGACCACTGAATGGAATATTCTCTGCTGCACATATGTTCCCCAAATCCATTCTTCCATTAACGAGGTCCTGCCACGCTTGGTCCCCAATCCTGGCCCCATGACACCAGCAGCTGCTATCCAGAAGGTTCCTTTACAGCTACTTTTTCCAAATGCTTCTGCTGTTCAATTGCTCTATAAACTTAGGTTAGATTTATATGACTCATACTTTTAGTAAAAAGTAAGTGAATTCTGAAAGAAACAAAAACTGGCAATATGAAACTCCATTAGCTGCAACCTATCTCCAGGAAGATATTTCATGTGCTAAAAGAAATTAGTCCCTAGTTAATTTTTAAAGTGCTCAAATCTATTTTTCTTTTGCCAATTTTATTTTTACTAAATTTGTTTGGTTTGTTTTAATCCTCAAAGAAGTGAGAGTTTCTACGACCCGGGGAGACGAAACCAGAAAAGTAAATTTTTAAAAATCTCATTAGTCATGCTTTCCTGAGGTCAAGGCATTATTTAAGAGACCTTCATCTTTCATTAGTTTCAACTGCCTGTCAATCCATCATATAATCCTAAAAGCAATCAATTCACCCATCAGCATCTTTCAGTGCATGCTGAGAATAAAAAGATATTTATTTTCATAAATTTTACAATATTAGTACATACTTTCTTTTACACACCTATATTTAATTTTGTGGTAACACATTTTTTGCATGAAGTAAATGGGATCTTAATTTCTCTTTGAGGAATTCACTTGCATCTAGAGATACTGGAAGAAAGATTGCAAAAACGTGACCTACGACAAGCATACTAATTCACTTATGTGCATACACACACACACACACACACACACACACACACACACACACACACACGCAGATTGACTATAAAGACAAGAATGAAGGCTGGAAAATCCAAAATCGCAGTGTGAGTTGGTGGGCCGAAGACCAAGAAGAACCAACACCGCAGCTCTTATCCAAAGACAGAGTGATAGAGATTACACTCTTTTTTGGGAAAACCTGTCTTTTTCATCTTTTTATGTTTTCAACTCATTAGATGAAGCCCACCTTCTCATTAGGGAAAGTAATCTGTTTAATCAAAGTTCATTGATTTAAATGTTAGTTGTATTCCAAACACCTATGAGTTGATAAAAATAAAAAAGTGGTTGTCACAGCAGTATAGTTATCTCTTCATGTTATAGATGAGAGAAGCCAGACTCAATAATTTTACTAAGTAAGTTTGTGCAAGGCTATATTGCCAGTAAGTAGTAAAGATTGGAGTGAAGCCTTGTCAGACAGACAACAGAGTCCAATTTCTAATCACTACACAAATTGTGTGTAATGAATGTGAAGATTTCTATGATATTGAACTACATGAATAGAGAAGAAATTTTTTAAAAAGCCAGGATAAAAACATGCATATTCAGGATTCCCTTGTGATAATTAAATGATACATTAAGATTGAAAAAAGTGTGCAAATTGGCACTGGTTTGTTATGAATGATCATTTTTCTATTTCCATATATCTTTTCTACTTTTTTCAGTTTTTAAAAACTTTCATGTGAATAATTCATAGTATCTGAGAGAGGCTATTCAAACCTTAAAGGGATGGTAAAATATGAATTGATGTAACATAATCTTATTTGGACACCTACTTTTGCAGCATCCTACAGATTTGATATACCTCAAATAGTCATGCTCTATCTAATTTTAAAGATTGTTATAGTCTGATAGTGGTGAGAGATGTGATATACTAGTCAACTCTGTTAAAGCAAAATTAATATGGCTTTTCTTGAAATAAATGGGAATAAAATGTCAAAACCTTAGATACACTTTTTTTTTTTTTTTTTTTTTTTTTGGGTGCTGGGATTCCTGGAAACCCTTCTACCCCCGGGCTACATGCCCAGATCTATTTTTATACTTTTTTTTAATTTGGAAACAGGCTTTCTTAAGCCAGCCAGGCTGGCTTCTTCGAACCTATGCGATCCTCCTGTCTCCACCTCCCAAGCACGGAGATTACAAGCGTGTGCCACCACGCCCGGCTTAGATACAGTTTTAAATGTTAAGCATGGTAATAAAAATTCTGGTAGAGAAATTGAGAAGTTTCCTGTTTATTACTAAACCTAAGAGTTTGAAGAGACAGAAACAGGGAAGAGCAAGGAAGATTTCTTTGCATCGGCATGTGAGCTGCCGAATGGCATCAGAGGCACAGAATATAACTTTGGAAATTGGTGAGATGAAGACAGTGGACACAGCGAGAGAGAAACAGCTAGATTTTAAAAATACATAACATTTGCATAAGAACTGTAACAAAGAAAAAAGGATGATTGGAAGAAAAAACATTGAAAAGGAATTCTATGGGAATTAGCAATAAAATACTTTGAAAACACATTGGAACCCTGTAAAAAAAAAATAAATTTCAGTTTAGCCCCATCCACTTCTTTTTAAGTGAAAGAAGCCAAAATAGTTAGAAATCAAAGTTCATCTTTATGACCATGGTAAATTTGCTCTCCTAAAATCTATAGAATCTCAGACACATCCATTATTTTAATTATCTGTCAGCTGCAAATGTTTAAATGTGCCTATCATTCATATCTTTGCATAATGCAGCCTGCTTAATTGGTCTTATATATACTAATAGTATAAAACTTTTAAAACATTAGGTCATAATTAATATAAAAAACATAGCTTCTTCAACATAGGCAAACTCTTAGCTGCAGTTTTAATTGCCAATACCCAATCATTCTCCAAAAAATATTTCTTAAAAGAGCAGAAGCAGCAGCTTAGCCTACAATTTTAAAAAAGTGAAAATAACATGAGAAAAGAAAACTAGATTTTTTTTTGTGTGTGAGAACTAAATGCTTACTCTAAGCAGTATGGCATGGTCAGCTGATTCAGCAATACCTTTACTATCTTTTTGTCAATTTAGTCCTAGAATACATCTCATCTTAGACATTTTAGTTGAATGTTGCAAAAAGGTTACTGTAAAACTGTTCATTTATAAATAATTAATTGCATAATAAAGAGGTCTGGATTTGACTATATAGCCATTGAATTAATAATAACAAAGAAAATTAGCAGGAACACAGTTTGATTTTAATAACATAACGAGAGCTAGATTTTTAGTTTGATAAATGACTTTATGAAAACTCTTCGTCCTTTTAATTTTTTGGTGCTACTTAATTTAATTGCTATGCTGAAGTAGCTAACAGAAAAAAGTAAATCTCACTGAACATCCTTTGTAAACCAATATGAATTTAATTTAAAATGAAGTGTTGTAGACTATGAATTACCTGGTTCACAGTAAGCTCAAAGGTCATTATTTTAAAAAATCTTTATTTAGTACCCATTTCATTGTTAAAAAGTTGATTTATGAATTAGGCTTATAACTGAGAAGAGCTTAGACCGTGTATATTCTCAGGGTAGTAAGGGGCAAAACATATAGAGGAAATCTTAATGAAACTGTGGCATCTTCTGAGATAAAAAGCATAGGGAATAATTATAAAGCTTGGTCATTTTGTTTGGATTAAATTGGAAATCTCAAGTATGACAATAACTAAAGAGCCTAAAACTTTGAAGTTGATTTATTTTCATAAGCACGTGATTTGCCTTCCTAATTACATGATATCTACTTTTGCTTCTTACTTAAAAATTAAAGTATATCTACTTTTAAAGCAACATCTTAAATCAGTATATTACGTGCACTGTGATTTTTGGATATTTGCCCTTTCCTTACTCCCAACATTCTTTTTACTGACATTTTAAAAAAAATAAAAACTAAAAAGCATTGGCCAGACGTGGTGATACACACTTGATATCCTAGCATTTGGGAAGCTGAGACAGGAGGATCACAGTTTGTGGACAGACTCAGCTACTTAGTGAGGCCCTTTGCAACTCAGTGAAACCCTTTTTCAAAATAAAGAATAAAAAATAGGGCTGAGGTGCAGGTCAGAAGCAGAATGCCTCTGAGTTCCATCCCTAGTACTGCAAATAAATAAATAAATAAATAAATAAATAAATAAATAAATAAATAAATAAAAGCATTGTCTGCGTCTATATCAAATTTTACATATTCTGCCAATTGTGTTAGTTGCTCTATCCTAAGGCATCCACAGTTCAAAAAAAAAAAAAACAAAATAACAAAATAAAAGCAATATTCACAACAACCAAATAAAACTGAAATCCTGCTGAATATTTGTCTCAGCAGCAAGAAAAGAGTCTAGCAAATTAAATGTATAAATTCATGCAAAATGCATAGTTGTTCAACAAGAAGAAATTTGATTTCCTCTGAAGTATGTGAAATTAGAAAGCAAGCTGTCAATCATTTTGTAAAGAATAATTTAAAGTTATATGGTAGAAAGTACAACCGTAGAATTTTATTTTGGATTAGACAAATTTTCAAAATTAATGTTCTATAAACCATTTTATGTTGAGAAGTTAGGGCACCGCTACTATGTAAGTATATTAGTCAGCTGTTCATTCCTCTAACAAATACTTGAGGTAAATCAACTAAAAAAGTAGAAAGATTTATTTTGGTTCATAGTTTTGGAAGTCTTATCCCTTGACCCCCTTGCTTTGGGCCTCAGGTGAGAAAGTACAACTTGTACAAGCAGACTATGGAAAAAGCTGCTCACCTCATAACAGCCAAGAAGCAAAAATAGATTAGGATAAAGGGACTGGAGTCCCCTAGTACCTTTTCATGGCACATGCTCAATGGCATAACCTCCTTCAGCTAGGCCCCACCTCCTCGAGTTCCCACAACCTTTCAACAGTGGCAAGCTGAGAAATAAGCCTTTAGCACATGGACCTTTGGGGACACAGAAGATCTGAACTATAATAATTAGCATCCAGAACAATCTCTAAACTCCTGAACATGTGTGTATCTTCATGATGATCTAAAATTTATCCAAAATTCCCGTTCAAATTTGACTTTTTTTAGTCATTTGGAATAATGTTAGTACTTTATCTCAAGCAAGGAAAATATTATAGACCTGCGCATAGACACGAATAATTTACCAAGATTTTCCTTAGTTCTCCTTCAAGAATTAGAGAGGATTATTTAATTTTTTGTGTCTAAATCATGGATGATTTGCTCACCTTAAAATAATAGTTTTATAAAGATATGCATTTATTTGAAAGATGGTAAAAAAAAGCCTTTGATATCAACTTCTAAGTCTATATTAATTATGCAGCTAGGATTTTAAGAGATACTCTATTTCTTCTCACCACCATGTTTCCAGAGGCCTGATGAGTTACCTGTTAATTTACACTTACCATTACTTTGTTGCTGAAAAGCTTTTATTAATATCAAGTTAAAATCCATAAGCCTTACATTTGCAAACGCAGAGAGTTGATGCTATAAGTCTATGCCAACTTATTTTAAAAGTTTGAGCTATAATTTGTCAATAATTTTGTTGGGTCATAGCATTCAATTCAAGCCAGAATTCTCATAATTTGTTCAAATACGTGCATTTTAGGTAACACAGTTTGAAGAAACATACCATCTTGTTTACTCAATATTTTTACCTTATTTCCATGCTTAAATTTCAGGGCCTATGTACTTAACAACTTTTTAAAAGACTGCAGAGTTTGAAAATGGCATTTGAAATTAAAACATAAACAGGTTATTATTGTATGGTAACAAAAATAGCCTATATTTGGATTTGACTACTTCTATTCTACTTACACTTTAAAAAAAGATTTATAGTCTACAAAGTGATTCTATACAATTATCCTAGAAAATATACACATAAAATTAAAATGGCTAAATATCTAACAAGGGTTAGGTATTATTATCATAAATTGTTTTGTCCTCTGAATAAAAAATACTTTTGTGTAAAACTCAGATACAAAGTTTAAAAGAAAACTTTTAAATTTCTTTTATGAGGATCAATTGTAATCAAATTATGTTAACCAAACTTCTGTGACAAGTTATCCTATTTTATAAATTTTTATCCCAAATTCACTTCTAAGCACAAGTTCTCACCAGGGATAACAAATTTGTTAATTTCTATTTATCATTTAAATTTGATCAAATATTTTAGGGTTTCTTGGAGCCAAGAACAAGCAGGAAGTTATTTATTTATTTATTTATTTATTTACTTACTTACTTACTTACCTACAAAATATCTGAAGTCTAGAAAAATAGAGAAAAAATTCTGTTTTTTCTAATATCAAACTTATAACATGAATGTTCTATCACTTCAAATTGAGTGAATGATAAGACTGTATTACTTTGATAAATCTGCACAATACATCCCCTTGGGGAGTTACAGAGGCCAAGTTAGTGAAAGCACAATAAACTCTTGATAAGAATTTATAAGCATGTGTTGAATTAATAATGACCTGAAAAGTGTCAACCCTCCAAATATTCATCATAAACTAGGGCATAGAAACTGGCTAGGAATTATATTTCGAATTAGATTTAGTAATAAACAACAAGTGGAGTTAGGGATTTATTTAGAACTCCTAAACAGGTCCAGAATGGTTAACACAATGGAGTAAGATGTAGAAGATTCCTGTTATAGTTTCTTCGTCATGCGTGAGCCAGTGCACAAAGCTAAAATGTCTGCTCGTGAAAAGTTCCTACTACATTTCCAGATTCCTTGAAAATTATATTCATTTAACTAATTTAGTTGGTATCTTTGAAGATTGCTGTTTTCGATTTTAGTACATGTGGACTGACAGCTAACTCATGAATTTATTTAGACATTGTTATTTCAATGTTAACCTAGATATGAAATTATGTGTTTTTCCTACACTCTTCCCCTTTTACAAAACTGTTATCCAATTCTATCCACTAGCCTTCCAATTAGTACAATGTGTTGACTTATCAAAGTATAGCCAAGGGAAAGATGGATTAATATGTCAACTAAAATTGACAGTTGGATGTCTAGTAGTAGTGTGATATAATTCTATGGGATTTCAGTATTTCTAGGGAATTCTCTTGTTCAGAAAAATGCTTCAACAAAGATGTGTGATTTTTTTATTTGAAGATTACTGAATACTGGAAAAATGCTTCTGTTAAAGCTAATAAAAATTTTAGTATTATCCTAATTTGTAATGTAGATAATTTTAAGCTAATACTAGGTAGCAAAGATACTGTACTCCTTCATTTGCCCATTTTTTCATTATTAAAAGAGATAGGGGCAAGCAAAACCCTTATAAATATACACACTGATACACAAATGTCAGCCATTATGAGTAAAAGCTTCAGTAGGCTATATGTCTCTAAGCAGGGAAGGTCATTTGTACTACATTTTAGTCACAATTAGCATGATGGCGATAAATTCAAAATTTGAAAAATAAACCATACTAGTAGTCCCCTGGACAAATTAATCATAAATACAAACTTGCATTTAGTTTTTTATATCCAGATACAAACACTGATTTTTCCATTTCTACAGTTCAGTTACTTGAAAAATGAGATTGAGAAAGCATACTACAAAAAAAATTATAAGAGTAAATTAATTGCTGGTTGTATCAAACCAGAGTAGTCGCTTACAAATAAATCAGAAAATGTTCAAAGAAACAAAGTGATTAGAGAGTGTCTTGCAAAAGTCGTTAGATGTGATCGAGATTCTTTTTTGTTTTCAATGCTTGTAAATAAATTTTTATCACAGCATGACCATTGTGCAGAATTCTTTTACAGTAGAAACTACTTACTAGTAAATTCTACTAAGCAAAACGAGACTTATTCTCACATTTAGACAAGAAGAAATTCAAGGGCAACTGTTTTTCCTAGTTCTCACTAGCCTTAAAAAAAAAAAAATCATGCTCGGGTTTAGAAGTTTAGGAATTAGGAATTGTATATATGGTTTAAAAATCATTTCCAGCCATATTTTTCAAAGGGTACATTTAAAGAAAGCTGTTAGAAGCAATGACAGTCAAAACTGACAAGGAAATATAATTATTTGCAGAAGTATGGCTGAGGCAACTAGCACAAGTGAAAATAAGGGGTATAAAAGGGTCTGCTGCTTTTATTATATGTTCATTCTATCATCAGATGGTCAACATATTCACAGACAACATGGAGGAACAGTTGGTTCTGACAAAATTGTAGATTGCCCCCTTCTAGCTGCTTTCTAATTTGTCTTCAAAGATTAAGATGAAGAACTTAACTATAAAGAATAAACTCTGATTATGACAAGGAGAAATTATTCCACAGTTAAAGCATTTCCAGTGTAATTTTTCCAAAAAAGCATGATTTTCTCCAAATATAATTTGCCTATACCTTTTCCTTCATTAGTATATTTTTCTTTTTCCAGAAACAAACAAAACAATCTTCCTTCCATGTAAGAATTTAAAACATCGTCCTTGAACCAGGCATGGTGGTGCATGCTTTTAATCCCAATACTTGAAAGGCTGAGACAGGAGAATCGCAGGCTTACAGCCAGCCTCTGCTACTTAGTGAGACCCCTCGTACCAACTTAATGAGACCCTGTTTCAAAATAAAAAATAAAACATAGGGCTGGGGTGTAGCTCAGAGTTAGAATGTTCTTGGGTTCAATCCCTAGTATCGGGGAAATAAAATAACCTTTGGATTTCAGTAGTTCCTAATCAAGAAAGATGTCTGGAATGCTTTTCTCTTTCTTATTATTAAAAAAGCTACACCTGGAGCAGAGGTTGTTCAAGTACTATGAAAATCTTTAAGCATTTTATTTGAGAATAAAAATTCTAAGCTATGGCTACCTCTCTCTTTTTAAATAGCATACACAATTTAACTGAATCAGTCTGATCAATGTCTTTGTAAGTAACAAAATGAATCATGTTTCAAATTCCATATGTAATAAAAATGTATATATATATATATATATAGTTGGTTTTTATATATAATGTTTTATGAATTAAACAACTAATTTGAGTTTGATATTCTACCCAGGACATGGGAACAACATTGAATTCTCTCTTCTTACAAGCACTTCATATATCTGTCAGAGAGAAATAAATATATATAGTCCAAATATAATTTTAACATGGAACATATAAAAAAATCTACAATTGATGGTTGGAAAAGGTAAAATAGTAAAATCAGAGATGGTTGTAAACAGAGAGGTGTAGACTAGGGTTTTTCCACAAGGATATGCCTAATGAAGTAACCCCACACTGGGAGTTCTTCCTTCCTTTGTGTGTGTGTGTGTATATATATATATATATATATATATATATATATATATATATATATATATATAGTCTGTCTGCCAGATGATGGCAAATAGCAGTATCAAAAGAAACTAAAAGTAACTTCTCACCAAAGATACAACTGTTCAAAGATAGAAATACAGCTTTAAAACAAAGCTGAATAGTTGAATGCTTTGGAGCCTGGCAAATGGTATTAGTTTTCATTAACTAGTGAAAAAAGGCTAGTGTTTTGCAATGTGATTAAAGGAAAGTAATTCCTGCTTGGACAAGGACTAGCAACTCTACATTCAACTCCTGAGCAGTAATGATGCGGAAGTGGGAATACTCTTTAATTAGACATCAGAAACCAAGTTAAGAAAAAGAAAAAGAAAAAAAACATGGAAAGAAAGAAGAGGGAGGAGAAGAGAGGGAGGAGATAACAGGATAGGGACAGAGAGGAAAGAAGAGGAGTGTAGAGGCTATTTCACAATTCCAGGTTAAATGGGTGTGGGGCAAGTACTTCCTGGAAGCTTTATTTTGTTTTGCTTTGCTTTGTTTTTATAAAGTGGGAGGGCAGGAAAGACTGTTGAGTATTGCTTGCCAAGGAAAAGTAATACTCCAGATCAGATCAGGTCAGAGACATCTTCTTCAGTCATTCAAGCTAAGAGTTTCACGGATTGAAAGGAAATTGGAAAATTGAATGAGTACTCGTCTTCTTGTTGCTCATGGTTTACTGTATAGAATCTTATTTGAATAAGGAAGCCATGTACTCAATGTGTGCTTCATTAAACATGCCTGATAAATCACTCTTGTTTTCTTTTCTGACTAAATTTTTTATTAATAATGTTAATTTATTCTTATGGATAGAAGATGGGCTTTAGTTTTTGGTGTCCCAAAAACCAAAATGGAAAAATACACCTTACAAAAATACATCTTTCTGATATTTAACAGCTTTTTACCAAAATAAAAAATAAAATATGGTATTCAGAATGAACTACATCTTTATTTTTTTTGGTGGTACTGGGGTTCCTGGAAGCCCTTCTATCTCTGGGCTACACTCCCAGACCTATTTTTATATTTTTATTTGGAAACAGGGTCTCCTAAGTCAGCGCCTGCGGCTGGCTTCAAATCTGCACGATCCTTCTGTCTCTGCCTCCCAAGCGCGGGGATTACAAGCGTGCGCCACCGCGCCTGGCTAAACTACATCTTTTTTAAAAATGTGACAATCTCATTATCCCTGTTGCTGGGCTGTATTCCACACTCTAATAAAGATAAGCTAAGGTACATGTGAAAATACAAATAAGTATTTCCAGTTTGGAAAGCAGATAAATGAAACAGGACAGGGCAGAAATAGCTAAGGAAATTTGGGATGAATGCTCAGAATTTTTTTTTTTTTTTTTTTTTTTTTGGTACTGGAGATAGAAACCAGGGACATTTTACCTCCCAGTTATATCCCTACTGTCTTTTAATTTTTATTTTGAAACAAGGTCATTAGCTGGCTGAGAGTCTCAGTACATTGCCAAGGCTATAAACTTCCTAAAAGTTGGTTAGAGTATGAGTCAAGCTTACCACGCAGAGAATTTGGGAAAAGACATTGCAGGCCAACTGAATAATAGTAAAAAGAGCAAGAGACGTGAAACTTTATTTGTGCAGAGAATGGTCAACAATTCAGCTGTTTAAGAGGGTGGGTTCGTAGAGAAAATCACGCAGGAAAAGCATATTAGGGTCAGACTGTACATTTTTGAATGGTTCCATGTGCCATGTTGTAGACTTGGAATGTTTTTTAAGCAAGGCAAGTACTGTCAGACTTATATTTTTGAAGGTTAGACTATTGGCAATCAGGAAGAAGAACCAGAGCAGGGGAACATTCCTAGATTTTAAAACATTTTTATTTTAAGATGAGGAGGCCTTTTTGGAGATGTTCAGTAAAGGATGGAAGCAATATGTCCCAGGCTTGGATGGAAATGTTGTTAAACATATGTTTTATCATTAATATCATGCAGCATATGCTCAAACCCTATATACAGCACATTCCTGGCTCATCACCAAAAATTATTTATTAAGCACCCACCTGCATATAAAACTTTAGCAGGGATAAATCTCCTGAAAATGTCAAATATATATTTTAATTTGAATTCTGCATGATATGCATAAAGCACTGTTGCTTCTGTTCAACCCCCAGCAATGCCGCCTTAAATTTCAAGGATACCACATGCATTCAACTCTATTGAACATTTAAAAAAACTGTTTAAGAATATGCTATGTAATTTGATTCAATAGGAATGCATGTTGTGATGGCAGGGGTGAGAAGATATATAGAAAACAGAGAATACATTTCTTAGTTTGAGGAAAGTTATAACATGAGAAAAGGAAAACTTATGTAAGTGAAACAATAGATTCCTAAAGGAATATTTCAGCTTGTGTGTACCTATGAAGGGCATACTGCGATAACTGAAGGAATTGTTGTTTAGAAAAAGATCACCAGGAGGTGGTCAGTTTGAGAAAAAGGTGAGTTTATTTCATGCTTTCAGTGATTTAAAAAAATGTATTTAAAAATACTATTAATTTTAAAAAGTAGAAATTCCAGAGCATTCTTTCAATTACTACCCAGATTTGTCCCTCAAAGTGACCTTGTAGAATTAGTAAACTTCAGTATACTTGAATACTTGGTGTAATTCAGAAATAGAAAAGTGCTTTTGAATCCTATGTGGCTTAGATCAAATTTAATGAAATTTCTTGTATTTAAAACCCAATAGAATTTCAAATAAATTCTATTTGGTTCTCTTATATTTTCCATTTACCAATTTATCTTAAAATTTAAAACAATTATCCTTTCAAAAAAGGGGAAAATGAGAGCGAGTTTGTTAGAAGTCAAGAAGCATACAAAGAGAGGAAGTAGTTGAAAATACTAATTGTACCATTCTACTGATTGTCACATCTCCTCTTTCCCCTACTTTGTTCACTACTCCTCACTTCGTTGACCTAGTATTTATGATTAATGTAGAATATTATACATATGTTTAAGAAGTGCACTGTTATGGTCCCAAAATATACCTGTGCCTACAAGGTTCCTGCAGGTTAATGTCTTCTACTAGGGAAAATGGCCTCATTTGCATTGACTTTCAATGAGCTCCTGCAGGCAAACACCTGAAGCCAATCATCTGCAGATACCTGCCTGTAGGCATAGGTGTGCAACTAGAGAGCCTGTAGACTCTATATGTATAGTGTTTTGTCTTATATGGTATAGACAAATTAAAGTATGACTCATTGAACCAATAGACTGTGACTGTGAGAACTTACAGAAACTATTCTGCTTTTCAAATGGATAAAAATAAAGTTCATGATCTCTAAGGAAAAGAATAGCAACAGAATGAAGGCTTTATAAATATGGAATCATTGAGGTAGAACCAAATTGAAAGATAGTTGGGCTATCTACATTAAGTGTTGAGAATTTTGATATAAAACACTTGATTCATATAGGAATGCATCATCACTGTCTTCCAACAATATAAGTAGATTTAAGCATTATTTTGTACCATTTATGTTTTTCCCATAAATATATTTTCAAAAATTGTTTGGCCAAGTCACAAAAAATTCATTCAGGTTTGATATTTATTCCACAAACATTTATGAGTATTTGCTATGTGGTAAGTGCACAGGAGGACATTTCTGATTAAAATAATAAATAAAAAACTATGAGAAATAAAAATAATCAAATCAATTTATTTGATTATTATAAGAGACCTGTCATTTTCTTTATAGCTCAATGAAGGACATTAGTACTTCCAACTCCTCCTGCCTTTAAACTAGCCTTCTGTGTGCCTTCTTTCTTCATGATGCCAGGATATATTATATCAATATTCCTTGTCTTCTCAGAGTCATCAATACACTGATGAATCAACCTCTAAAAACATTTAAACAACGATTAACTTGACACTTTACCAACACAGCTAGTAAGCACCTCAAATTTTTCATAGGTAGAGCATATCTTTTACTCTGACCCTACCTAACATGCACACACACACACACACACACATACACACACACACCCTGCTCCTTCCTTAGTTGGCTATTTTAACTGGTTGCTTGAGTCCAACATTTAAGTTTTCCTTTGTTCCTTTCTTTCCTCACTTGTCATAGTAAGCATATTAGCAAGTATCCTTGGCTTTAACATTCAACTTTACCTTGGACTTGATTAGTTCTCGCAGTGCCCATTACTCTCACTTCATTTGAGGCCTCCATCTTTTTCACCAACCTACTTCCATAATCTGCCCAGTGGTTTCATTGCTGACCCTCCATTCCTGACCCTCCACTAATCTATTACCCACTTGACATCCCAGTGATCTTTAAAGTCTTAAAACAGATCATGCCACTTTTTTCAGAATTATCAATGGCTTCTAGTCACAGAGCTTTAAATCAGCACCATAGCCTTACAACACCCAGTTCATTTAGCTTCTTTCTCCTTTAAACTAAACCTCACTTTATCATTCGAATCACTTTGGTTTTCTACTGTTCTTTCTTTTGACTTCCTCCATAATTCCACTGAAAATGTTCTGCAGGTCCCTCTACTCAAAGATATGTTCTCCTACCACCAATCAAAGATAACCTACTCAATCTCTTCTCTATCCTGCATGGTTTCTTTCCTGTAACACAACTATGCCGTTAATATTATGTATTTATTCTATATTTTTCTTGTTTTATAGAAAGTCAGTAAGCTTCAAGAAGGCAAAGATTTTTTTTTATTTTCATTGCTGCTCCTCTGACCCTAGAATGGTGTGTAGAACATAGTAAATACCCAATAAGTTTGTTTAGGATATATGAATGAAAGAGACACTGGAACAGGAGTTTGATCATGAAAAATACCAACTGGGTGTTTGACATTTCAGAAACAGACTGTAGGTAGGAACATGCAGCTAAAGACAGCACAGGACATTCACAGATGGCTAATAGTTCTCTGTGGGTAGAGCATTCCCCAAATCATTATAAACATTGAGATAATTGTGCAAATTTGATCCACACATGGACTCTGAGCCAAATAAAAGGAAGCCAATGAATAGAACTGAAACTTTGCTGTGGTTTGTCATAATGTCCCACATTATTTCCACAATCTGTAAAGTGCCTATTATTACAGGACAAGGAAAATGATTCTATCAAACCATTAATTAAGTGCACTCTCTTTCAAGTGTTCGTAAGTTGCCTCTAAATGTCATTGACAATATCATGATGCATATATAAAGGAGAACTAAAATCCCCGGGTGTGACAGGTAATCCTTGAGCCAACAAACAGAAGCTTAGCCAGACACTCATAGTTAAGATTCATCACATTCCGTGGCTTAGTCTTTTCATCTCTCTGGCTGCATGAAGCCTTACCTCAAACAGGGCCACCTGATGTTGTCTTGTTACATGCCAGGTGAATCTGTCTGCTGCTGTCACATTTGTGACTGCATATATTTGTGTTGCAGCATTAACATTTCTCTGTCCACTCAGTTGGAGTTTACTTCTCCACAACTCCTCTGTCCTCAATTATTTGGATTTCTGCAGTCATCCAATGCTCAGTGTCAGAATATTCAGGATGCAGAGTAGAGAATGCCCCATTGGTCACATCTTGTGAATCATTTCACCTGTTTTCATATGGAGCTGCTAAGTGAATTTAATACAGCAGTTTACAGCTAGAGAACAATGTCTATCACAAGAATTATAGCTTGATAAATATCTGGATATTTTCATTTGTATTATGTTTCACGAACACACCCTGGACTGATGTGACTACATAAAATCCTACCCACAAATCCATTGTAAAACAAGGTTAAAATAAAATGTACTCTACTGAATTTTAAGGAAAAAAAAAACAATGTCTGGAAGGGTCCAATGCTTAAAAAAAATGTTACTTTTGAGAATTATAAACTGACAGCAGAGAACTTTCCTTTATTTTTTATTCTATTTCTAGCACCTAATCTGACTTAAAGGAAACTTTTAATAAGCATTTTAATCAATTAGTTAAACTCAGGTCTACTCATAAGCAATCAACTCCTGGAAGATAAGACCATCTGTGTAAAATAAAGTTTAAACAATCACAGAACTGTTCAATATAACTATGTGATGAAAATGTTTTCTAGATTCTGTGTTGGTCCCATGGTAGCCACTGAACATAGGTATTAGTGAGAATGTGACTCACAGCTGATGCAACTGAGGATCTGACTTTTTAATTTTAAAGTACGTTTTATTTTTATTTAAATAATCACACATAACTCTCTCTAATTGGCTATGACTACAAAAGGGCAAGATACCTAGAAAAATCAATTTTCCCAAAAGTTTTACTTGAGATTTCTGTTAACAACAATATTCATTGGCATCCACAATAAACAATTAAAATGAAAATCATAAATTTTTAAGTTAGAATAAAATAGTCATTAATAAAATCATTAAACTGTCAAAATTTCTAAGTCATAAAGCATTGAGGAAAACAACATATATCTAATACCTACCCTTTTTAATGTGTATGATGAGATGACAAACAAAATTTGTATTTTTCATGAAAGGAAGAGAAAATTATTATAGACACATGAGTTGTGATATGTTTGTTCTTATTTTCTTCCATTAATCCCTTCATTTTAAGAAGAGGAGAATGAGAGATGGAAGTTTCTTATTTTTTAACTTTACTCTAATTTTCATTTTACTATGTCTGAAGACAGTATATTTATTACATTGCCAGTGACTTCTTCACAGTGTCTATTGCAGTTGTAAGAACTGGCTCCCACCCTCTTCTCATTAACAAGTTCATTTTAAACAAAAGTTATGACCTGTTCCTCCTGGACTCTTTCTGCCCTTTGTTGTAAAATCCCAATTTACCTTCCATTTTCACCCAGGGTCACAAATAATTTTTATTGCAAAGCTAAGTAAAACCAAAAGTATTTACAAACTGCTTTTAATACCACTTTACACAAAAAACTAATAAGACATTCTGGGACCTCACTGGAGAATTTTATATTGCCCCATGTCTGTGTAAAGGATTCGGGAAATTTCACTTTGTAAAAAACAAAGGACATACAAGCTATGTGTACAGAAGAAGTGATAGAGCATTTACTACACTTTTGCCTACCCAGATCTTGAATAATCACATATTGAACAATATACCTGAAATATGTGATTGTCATCACCTCCCTTTATGCATTAATATTAATTAAGACTATGTTTTTTTTATTTCATTAGTGGAAAAATATCTACATTGACCTATAAATTCAGTAATTTCTAATTTGTTCTTAGACAAAAATATTTTATTATTTTAAGTTTCATATATGCACATTTATTTTTATGCAACAAAATTACTGTGGGTCAGTAATATTTGAAATAATTGAATATGCCTTTCTTCTTTTATGTTTTATCTTGATTCTTTGTTCTTTGCTAAACATATGATATTATTTTTATAAACTCATTAATGCATGTGTGTTTCCAGACTCAATCCCTGGCCTTTATTCTGGCAATTTACTAGACTAGGATTACTTTGAGAACAGGAACAGCTTTTATTCACTGTTTATCTTTAAGGCTCCTGAAAAATGCTCATGGTTAGGGATTGTGCAGATGAGAATTACAGAATAAATTGTCCGCTGATTTTCAAAAAGTTACAATTAAAACCATCTTCTTAGATCTCTCCTTTTTAATGTGCTTCCTCTTTAAACCTTTAATAATATGTCACTTTCATTCACTTACGTTATCAATATCAAAGTCATCTTTGATTAGTGGCTAATTTCATCCTTTGCCAAATTCTGTCCATCTCTAATGAAATTGAGTAACATCTCACTTTTATCATCTCATTCCAACTACCAACATTCTATTTGAGGCTTTTGTTTATCCTATAGACTACACCGTGTCCCTCCAAAATCCCTGTGCTAAAGACTTAAAGTGATCATAACTGGAGACAGGGCCTTCAAGGGGTTAGGTAAGGTTAAATTAGGTCATAACACTAGGGCCTTGCTATGATTAGATAAATGCACCTACAAGAAGAGAGCAGAGAGCTCATTCATATTCTCTTCTACCCTGTACCCTAGGCTCACACCAAGGGGTCACATGAGCACAAATGACATGGCAGTATCGTATAAGCCAAGAAGAGAGGCCTCTGAAGAAACCAACCATTTTGGTGCCCTGATCTTGGACTTCCAGCCTTCAGAATTCTAAAAAAAAAAAAAATTAAATATCTGGCATTTGAGTCACCCACACTATGGTGTTTTATTAGTAAAGCCCCAGCTACAAAAGACAATTACGTTTTGCCTAGAATTACATCACCTTATCCAATCTTTATTCCTCGTCTTTAAACCAGTTCATTAAGGATCCTGTGATCAGACACAATGCACATGCTGATATATTATTCAACTCTATCTAATATTGTCTGATTTCTAGAAGACATGACCAAGAATAAAATCCTTTATTTGCTTTATGGTATTCATTATTATATAAAGTAACTAAAATATTTAACCCACAACTTGCAGACATGCAGAAGTATGGAACACATTTAAATCTCAATTTGCAAAAATACTAAGTAACGTGCTTAGTATCACTGAGCAAGCCAATGACAGAGCCAGGGTATAATGTCAGCTTTCTGTAACCCAAGGATCACAGTGTAAGCCCTACTGTTACATAACCTTCTTTGACTTGGTTTTCAAGGGATGAAAAAATGAATAAAAGATGATTGCAATATTCCAGATGAGATAAGTGTGGTATAAATAGTTGGTGGAGAAAGTGAAGGAAATGAAAAAAACCTAAAAACATATGATAAAGTCAAGTGGGTGAAGTGAAGATACATTCAAATCATCAAATATAGCATAGTTTATACAATTTTAATGAAAATCTTAATTTTTTTAAAAACCCACAGGTTTATATAGAATTGATTTTAAACAAATGCACTTGGTAACATATTATCTTATTAAAAATACTAGAAAACATTACATTTTAAAGTAGATATTAGCCTTTTTTAATACTTCTTTCAGAAATGTGATCATATGCTGGAGGAAAAGATGGCAACCAAGGAGAGCAGCACATACCAGTCCTGCTGACACCTGATTCTCCATTGCCTTAAAAACAGCATTCTAAGGTCAGGTGTGGTGGTGCATGGTTGTAATCCCAGCCCTTGGGATATATATATATATATATATATATATATATATATATATATATATATATATATATATATATATATATATATATATATATATAATAGGTCTGGGAGTAGAGCCCGGAGGTAGAAAAGTCCCTGGGTTCCATTCCCAGTAACACACACACACACACACACACACACACACACACACACACACACCATTCTACCAAGCCCAGAAAACACCATAACTATAGAGGGACACAATAAGTAAAATGTGGAAGGAAAGGTCTCTTGAGGGCACAGTGTGCTGCTGCAGGTGCAGGCTTCTGGTGAGCACAAGGGCTTTGGATCTTTTTTTCTGTCCCTGAAGCATGATGATGATTGCTTAAGATGAAGTTCTGCTGCCATTTACTTCACCTCAAGTCCTTGGTGTTCTTGCCTGAATTTTATGGGGTTACGGAACTGGCAGTCACAGGTTGGGCCAGTAGTATGAGGTGGCACAGGCCACCTCACCAGGTCAGTCACATGCTTGAACTCTTTGCTGTACATCTCATGTTCAGACTGCTGAATATTATTACACCATGGTTCCTTTTTTTGTGTGTTTTCATTTGTATGTATTTTCACTGCTTTGTTTTTATTTTCAAGGAGCTACCTTATTGGTAGTTGTTTTTTGTTTGTTACAGCTACTGAGATGGCTGTGTCCCACAGTTGCCATTTTCTTCCTCGGGCTAACTTACTTCTATCTTACTGTTTGAGAACTTTTGTTTTCTGCATATTTAAACAACATAAGACATGAAAAATAAAAACAATAGGCTTACTGTAGAGCAAGCTAAATTGCAAAAGTTTTATATCTCAGGTAGCATGTTATTATTCCATAGTATGCATTTTTGTCAATAACAGTTCTGAATTTTCTGAATGTGTCATTTATTCAAAAATTCAAACTTAATCACAACTTATTTGTTACTTTACTTAAAAAAATATAATGGAGTACAGGATGCTAGAGGCATGTTATGACTGCAATGCACCAATAAAAAATAAAGTAATAGCCGGGCGTGGTGGCGCACGCTTGTAATCCCCGTGCTTGGGAGGCAGAGACAGGAGGATCGCGCAGGTTGAAAGCCAGCTGCACGCGCCGACTTAGGAGACCCTGTTTCCAAATAAAAATGTAAAAATAGGTCTGGGAGTGTAGCCTGGAGGTAGAAGGGCTTCCAGGAACCCCAGTACCACCAAAAAATAAACAAATAAATAAATAAAGTAATAAAGTAATAAAGTAATAAAGCAAAATATAAAGAATAAAAAATAGGGCTGGGGTTGCAGCTCAGAGGTCAAATGCCCCTGGGCTCATTCTCAGTACTGCAAATAAATAAGTAAACAAGCAAACAAACAAATAATTAATTAAATAAATAAAAACATCAACTGGGCTCAGTGTAAAGTTAAAGGTAAAACAAAGAGTAAAGTAATACCAATAAGTGATTTATACTGATTCATGTGATGAAAAATTGTCACGTGCTGCTTGTATGCTTATTCTTCATGTATATTAATGGACTATGCTTCAATTAAAGGACATTAAATCATGTCTAACTGGTTATAGAATATGGACTAAAGAATTTAAATTCTCTAGGTCTTGATTTCTTATATATCATTAAAAGTACATAGATATTATTATTTAAATCTTAAATCACTCCAAAGGCTCATGTGTTGAAATCTTGGGGCCAGTTAATGGTGCCATTGGGAGGTGGAGAAACCTTTAGAATCTGGAGACTACTGAAATAAAGTTATTCCATTAAGAATGTGTCTCAAGAGTGCATTATGACCCTAATCTTTCTCTCTCTTTCTCTCTCTTTCTTTCTTTTTCTTTCTTTCTCTCTCTCTTTTTCCTCTTTCTCTCTCTTTCTTCTTTCTCTCTTTTTCTCTTTCTTTCTATTTTCTCTTTCTTTCTCTCTCTCTCTCCCTTTCTCTCTCTCTCTCTCTCTCTCTTTCTCTCTCTCTCTCTCTCTCTCTCTCTCTCTCTCTCTCTCTCTCTCTCTCTGTCTCTGTGGCTGCCATGAAGTACACATATTTTCTGTGCCATCACTTTTCATAATGTTCCTCATTATGTTCCTCCTCCCCTAAGTAAAAGGGTCAATTTGCTATGGGCTAAAATGTCTGAAACCATGAAAATATAAGTTAATCCTCCTTTAATGTTGATTTCTTAGATATTTTGTCACAGCAACAGAAAACTGATCAACATAATAGATTAGAGGTACTCCTTACAGCTCTTCAAATATTGGTCATAAATATGATAAATTCAAGCAGAGACTTGAGAGAATATATGAGCTGAGTAACACAAATTAACTAAACACAATCCCATATTTTAATTGAAACATTAGAAGATGAAAGTAAATGGGAAGCATAACATTTATTGAAGTATATAAAGAAAATTGGCTAATGAACTATTCATTTTCCTCTGTTTTCAAGTACAGAATAAATGACTTCAAGCTGGGCGTGGTGACACACACTTGTAATCTCAGCATTCGGGAGGCTGAGACCAGAGGATCACAGTTCACAGACAGCCTCAGCTACTTAGTGAGGCCCTCTGCAACTCAGTGAGACCCTGTTTCAAAATAAAGAATAAAAAATAGGGCAGGGGGTATAGCTTGGAGGTCAAATGCCTCTGGGTTCCATCTCCAGACCCACAAAAAAAATAAATAAAATAAAATAAAATAGAATAAATGATTTCAATATATAGAGAGGGTTAAAATTTTGTGGCCCGTTTAGCCAAATCTCAACCTCTATATTGATTCTGGCCTCCTAAGATTTTTGTTGTTGGTTTATACTAGGTTAGATTTGTTTTAGTTAGGATATGTTTTGTTTTCTTTTTCTTTTTTAATTTACTACTTTGCAATGGGGCTAAAAAGCTCTGCTCATTAAAAAAAAAACTTATATGAACATTATTTTCAAGTAAATATTAGCCAGTCCAGAAAGTTAAGGATAATATGTTTTCTATCATATGCAGAAGCTTGGAAGCAATTGAGATCCAAGAGAAACAATGGAGAAGAAACCTCATTGGAGAGAATGACATGGCATAGGGGAGGTGAAGGGTGGACAGAGAATCAATGAATTAATCACTTCCACTGATATTATATCCATATGTGAGAATACAAATATCAATCTCAATGTCCTATATGGAAAAGAAGAAAAAGTGGAGAGGAAGCCAGGAAAAAGCCCACCAAGTATTATGTGCATGTGTGTCATTATCAAACTGAATTACATTATGATATGAGATTATAATGAACCAATAAATGTATTTATAAAAACAAAATAAAAAACAAAGAAATTGTTGTGCTCATAAAATATTGAGAATAA
This sequence comes from Muscardinus avellanarius, assembly GCF_963383645.1. Lineage (NCBI taxonomy): Eukaryota > Metazoa > Chordata > Mammalia > Rodentia > Gliridae > Muscardinus > Muscardinus avellanarius. The sequence continues at coordinate 70,994,493 of NC_137788.1, forward strand.
GATAAAACTTACGTGTTTATATCAACACAAATTTTGAGATTCATGTAAACTAGTGAAATTCTGGTGAGATTTAAAAGGCTTTAAGTTTTTGACAGTATAAACATTGAAAAACACTTTAAAGAGAATGTTAGCATTTTTTTCCACTGAAATATTTTAAATAACCATAGAGTTGAAACTGAAAAACAGTTTCCAGAAGGAAAAAATATTAAATTAATGCTTTAAAGCTTTTAGCATAAGATTTCTATAATAAATAACATGATTTTCCTTTATATAAACTATCAAAATGTGTTTCATGGTAATTTTAAAACCTTCCACTTTACTTGAATGACAGTTTCAACAAGTGATTATGGTAGAAGCTAATGCAAAATAGTACTGCAGATGATATATTTGATAAGACATGTTTAAAACAGAATTGGTCAGTCTATTATAACACTAAGAACAAACATGATCTTTGATGTTATAAAATAAGATGTGAATTTATGTTCTATTTATTCAGTTTCATGAACTGATCTTCAAAGTATTTTGCACTATATTGTTTCTTTTCTTTGAAGTGGTTTGTGACCCACATGAAGTAATTATTACCATGGCAAGTTTCCAGATTGCTAGATATTGGAAACTAAAACCTCATATATGAGGAGAATGGTCCCTGAACACCTTTATTATTCACATTGGAATCAATGATATACTATTTAGCTACTGCAGCTTATAAAACCCTCTGGTTTGTTCTGGTTTGAACAAAGAAACTCATTTTTTCCTTCCTAGTTTCTCCCTTGCTACAATGGAGTTTTTGTTAAGATCATGTCAACGCATCCTTTATAAATTCAATATAGAAATAGAGCCCCAGCTAAAGATTCAGAAGGGGGTGCTTTGAAAGAAATAGGATTTACAGGTGGTTAGGAGGGAAGAAGGCCAGAGTAGTAAAGTGTCAGCCAAGATCACTGATGATTCCGTTAGCTATGAGAGAATAGGACCCGTTGGTGTCTTTGTTCAAATCTTGTGAGTGATATTTACAATGTTAGAGAGTTTTATTTGAAACTCAAAAGATGAATTACACAGAAAAGCAGCACAAAGTGGTTTTGGTTGACATTATTTCTTTAGATTCATTATAACTTTGAGTTTACAGACCTATATATAGTAAGAATTTTTTTTGTAAGCAATGTGATGATAACACAATTCAGAACAAAGTGTGGAGGAAGTAAACAATTGAGCCTGTATAATATCTTCTTCATCAAGTATGTTGTGCTTTGTAAATAATTTATTTTCTTAATTTTTTATTGGTGCATTGTAGTCATACATCTTAATGAAATACAAGATGGTGGAGGCATAAACACATCACTCAATTACCCCTTACCCAATTCCTGCCTCATTCCCTCCCCTCCTTCCTTCTCAGGTTTGGCTTAGTGATTGGCACTGATATGTTTGTTAAAGTACATCATATGCATTAGAGAATTTCTCTCTCTCCCTCCTATCCCCTCAGGTCGCATTATTTGCTCATCTATAGTATCTCCTTCTTCATCTAGAGTTCCTCCTATGATCCATTTTCTCCCTAGATTTTGCATATTAGAGAGAGCATCTGATTTCTTATTTTTTTTTGTGACTAACTCATCTTACTTAGCATAATGTCCTCCAGTTTTATCCATTTCCCTGTAAATGATGTAATTGTGTTTTTCTTGATGGCTGAGTAGAATTCCATTGAGTACGTATTCCATAGTTTTGTAATTCATTCATCTGTTGATAGACATCTTGGCTGGTACCATAGTTTGGCAATGGTGAATTGTGCACCTATGAACATAGACACAATTGCAATTGCAATAGTTTGGTAGTTTTGTTTCCATTCTTTTGGGTAAATATGAGAGAGAGAGAGAGAGAGAGAGAGAGAGAGAGAGAGAGAGAGAGAGAGAGAGAATCCAAATTACAAAGACAAGAGATAAAAAAGGAGATATTACCACTGACAGTATAGAAATCCAGAGGATTATCAGAAACTATTTTGAAGAAAGTATACTCCAACAAAATGGAAAATTTGGAAGAAATTGACATCTTTCTAGATAAACACAACCTTCCTAAACTGAGTCAAGAAGATATAGAATATTTAAACCAACCAATAGTAATCAAAAAGATTGAAATAGCAATAAAGAGCCTACCATCAAAGAAAAGCCCAGGACCAGAAGGTTTTCCAAGTTAATTTTATAAAACCTTTATAAAAGAGCTTATTCCAATACTCCTCAAATTATTTTATGGTATAGAAAATATGGACTCTCCCCAATACATTCTATGAAGTGAACATCACACTAATAACAAAACCAAATAAAGACAGCTCAAGGAAGACAAACTACAGGTCTATATCTTTGATTAACTTGGATGCAAAACTGCTAGACAAATTACTAGCAACATGTATTCAAAACCACATCAAGAAAATCATACACCATCACTACGTAGAGTTCATCTCAGGGTTGCAAGGCTGGTTCAACATACAAAAATCAATCCATGTAATTTATCATTTCAATAGATACTGAAAAAGCATTTGACAAAATACAACATCCATTTATGCTAAAAAGTACTGCAGAGAATCAGAATAGAAGGAATGTACCTCAACAACATAAAGGCAGTTTACAATAGGCCCACAGCCAACATCATATTAAATGGGGAAAAACTGAGAATTCCTCCTAAAAACGAAAACAAGGCAAAGATATCCTTTATCACCACGTATTTTCAATATAGTAATAGACTCTAACCAGAATAACAAAGCAAGAAAAGAAAATTTTAAAAGTATAAATAGGAAAAGAAGAACTCAAAGTTTTAGTATTTGCAGATTATATGGTATTATACTTGGAAGACCCAACAAACTCAACCAAAAGGCTTATAGACTGATTAAGAAATTCAGCAAAGTATGTGGATACAAAATCAATCTCAAAAAATTTAAAGCTTTTCTGTTTATCAACCATAAATCCACTGAAAAATAAATTCAGAAAACACTTCCACTCAGGATATCCCACAAAAAATAATGTTTTTACTTTTAGCAAAGACATAATAATAAAGATCATATTGACAACTCTCGATAACATAGCATCTCTACTGTAGATAGTTACAAGCCTACATCCATTTATGAATCTGACTGAAATGCATGCCTGTTTCCTCTCATGCTTGGTGAAAACTCTTCTGAAATGTATAGATGTGTGTAACATTCTAAACAATCTTTAGACAATTGTAATAACATTAAAAATAGCATATATTGGAAAATTATCTTCTATAAATTTAAATTTTCTTATTTCTATAACATACCTATGTCTAAAAAATATGTTTTATGATAACCTTTTGTTCTCAAAAATTTTAACACATACATCTTAAGGCATTTTTAATTTTTGTTTGTATCTCCTTCAAATATACTTTTCTTGGAGTTTTAATCCTAAGTCCTTTATTAGCTTATTTTAGCCCACTTAAAAATATAATTTTACAATGAAGCACACATCAAAAAATCTTTAAATTTAAGTTCCTAAAAATTACTAAGTTTGGAATGTAGAAAATATTTTTTCTTAATCGAATACTTATTATGAATAGATAACATATAAATTTTAATGAATATTTAACATACAAATATTTCAAAACCTAAAAAGAATATTATTTCTATTTTTTTATCCAAAAATATTATCACTAAAAGTAGAAACATTCTTTTTTTTTTTTTTTTTTTTTTTGGTGGTACTGGGGTTCCTGGAAGCCCTGTTACCTCTGGGCTACACTCCCAGACCTATTTTTACATTTTTATTTGGAAACAGGGTCTCTTAAGCCAGTGCGCGCAGCTGGCTTCGAACCTGCACGATCCTCCTGTCTCTGCCTCCCAAGCGCGGGGATTACAAGCGTGCGCCACCACGCCCGGCGAGAAACATTCTTTAAGTTACTAGATATGTTAATTACTCTACACATATGGTTACATTTATCTTAATAGATTTTATTTAAATTGTACAGATTTATATGATATTATGTAATAATTCAATACATATATGCAGTTTATAAGTATGATATTCCAAAAAATGTATATAATATGTGCTCAAATCAGACAATTAACATTTCCATATCCTTATTATTACTTTGTGTTTGAAGACTTGGTTTCTCCTTTTCTACTTGTTCATAAAATATATAACAGGTTATTGTGAACTATAAGACTATAGAAAAAATATGAATTTTAGTATAGAACAATGAAACATTCTACTGAATTTTTAATATCATTATTCAACCTTTCACTATATCATATATATGAACACACAGACATATACACTCCCTAGTAATCACTGTATACTTTCTGATAATGTTCTATTAACATTAGATGAAAGAACAAATAATTTTTCTTTCTGCATCTGATCATTTTATTTAACTTATTTCACTCAACAAGTGATTAGTTCTTAATTTTATCATGTTATATATGATATGTAATAATAAACATGGAGTGAGAAGTATTGGTAAAAGAACCTGTTAAAGATTTTTTTCTACTCTATAGATTAAACAAAACTTATTAGTCGAATCTGAATAAATTTAATATATTAAATTTACAATGTTTTCTACTGGTTATGCAGAATTGTTATAATATCAAAAGGTTGTGAAGTATAATAAAGGTAAAAAAGTTATCATTGAATGTAATGGTTTGACTAATAGCAGACTACACAATAAATTTATTTTTTTTCTTTAAGGAAGTGACTTTAATTTTATACTACTTTCTAAGTGTGTTATCATTGTCTTTATTTAAATAACTAGTATATTTTCATTGATGATATAATATTCTTACAAGTGTTTAAGATTGATAGTTAATTTTAGCTAAAACATATATGCTATTTAATATCACATTTTATATCTTTTTATTTTGTTTCTATTGATGAATTTTTATAGCTATAGTAATTTTTAATGCTTTTGTCTTTTATAAAGAAATAAAAATTATTTCTTCAATCTCCATATTATAATGGTATTAGAGTTTTCTAAATTTGGCTTTATATTTTTTAAATTTTTATTGGTGCATTGTAGTCATACATCTTAATGGTATACAAGATGATGGAGATGTACATGCACACATCACACAATATGCCTTTACCCAATTCCCACCCCATTTCTTCCCCCTCCATCCTTCTCATGCTTGGCTTATTAACTTTGATATATTTGTTAAAGTACATCATGTACATTAGAGTTTCCCTCCTTCCCACTCCCACCCCCTCAATTTGGTCACCTTATTTGCTCATCTATAAAATCTCCTTCTTCATCTAGAGTTCCTCCTATGACCCATTTTTCCCTAGTTTTCACATATTAGAGAAAGCATTTGATTTCTTATTTTTTGTGACTGGCTAAACTTGCTTAGCATAATGTCCTCCAGTTCCATTGATTTCCCTGTAAATGATGTAATTGTGGTCTTCTTTATGGCTGAGTAAAATTCCATTGTGTTCATATTCTACAATTTTGTAATCCATTCATCTGTTGATGAAAATCTTGGCTGCTTCCATAGTGTGGCAAAGGTGAATTGTGCAGCTATGAACATATATACGCATGCATTACTTTGGTAGTTTGGTTTCCTTTCTTTTGGGTAGATACCCAGAAGTGATATTGCTTATGGTAGGTTCGTTTCCATTCTTCGGAAGATCCTCCATACTGTTTTGAAAGTGGTTGCACTAATTTGCAATCCTACCAAAAATGTTTTAGAGTTCCCACTTCTCCACATTCTTGCCAGCATTTGTTGTTTTTATTTTGAATGACTGCCATTCTAGTTGGAGTTAGGTGGAACTCAGGGTAGTTTTGATTTCCATCTCTCTGATTGCTAGTGATATTGAGCATTTTTTCATGCATTTATTGGCCATTTAAATTTATCCCTCATGAAATAAAGTGTTTATTTAATTCACTTGCCAATATTTGATTGGGTTATTTGTTTTCTTAGTGCTGAGTTTCTTGAGTCCTCTGTATATTCTAGAAATTAGTCCTCTGTTGGAGGAGTAGTTAACAAAAATCTTCTTCCATTCTTTTAGCTCTTGTTTGAGAGTCTTGACAATTTCCTTTGGTGTACAGAAGCTCTTCAGTTTCATGCAATCCTACATAGTGATTAGCCTTCTAGTTTTTTGTGCCTTTGTGGTTTTGTTGAGAAAGTTTTATCTGTGCCTATGTGTTGCAGTGTTGGATATATGCTTTCTTCAAGGACCCTCAAGACCCTTGAGGACCTTCAAAGACCTTTGGAAATTAGCCCAAGGGTCTCTGGGCTAATTTCCAAGTCTTTGACCCATCTTGAGTTGACTCTTGTGCAGGGTGAGAAAGTGGGATTTATTTCTATTTTTCTGCACATTGTTAAGCAGTTTTGCCAACACCATTTGTTGAACAGGCTCTCTTTTTGCCAGTGTATGTTTTTGCCCCCTTTGTCAAAAATCAATTGGCTGTAAATGTGTGGGTTTCTTTCTGAGGCTTCTATTTGAGAACTACTTTGGCTATTCTGGTTTTTTTTTGTTTGTTTGTTCCAAATGAATTTAAGGACTGACTTTTCTATGTCTGTGAGGAATGATCTTGGTAATTTAATGGATATTGTGTTGAATTTGTAGATCACTTTTGGAAATATGGCTATTTTGACGATATTTATCCTGACTATCCAAGGAAGATATTTTGATCTTTTAAGGTCTTCTTTGACTTCTTTTTATCAATGTTTTATAATTTTCCTTGTACACATAAGTTTAAAAGGCCTACTTTACCCTATACATTGAGCAAACTAATGCCTTTGTAATCCAGTACAAATAATAGAGTCAATTCTCATATCACAACACTGGCCAGGATAAATCATAAGTACTCAGCAGAACTATTTGAGTAACATTGCAGAATTCATTACAGAACTAGAGGCACAACTTAATTTCATTTAAAAATCATGTGCTGAGATTTTAATATGAGTAAATTAATAGAACTGCTGGGCTGCTGAGATCATGGTCTATGTTCTCCTGATGCTAAATATTTACCTTTATCATCACTTTGAATAACTTAATTCCTTCTCTTATTATTTTGTAAGTCTTGTTCTACTACCCCATTTTATAGCGCATTTATAAAATGTAAATGTATTGAGAAAACTGCAAACAGTGCTTCATTTTCCCATATCTTTTTTGGGCATTTGCCATAGAAGTTATTGAAAAACATCATAATTTATATCAATAACAATCCAACTCATATTTAGGGATATTTAGTAGAGTGGCTTTAAAGAGAAAAAAATAGGCAATCTGTTATTTCCCAAATATCCATTCCAACTGCCTATTAACTTAAAAATTAGTGGTCAATTTTGTACTTAAGTATATTATCTCTATAATTTTTCTGCTCCTATAAAATTTTTTAGAATTCCTGAGACTGACATTATCATCTCCATATCATTGTCTCTACCGAATTTTTTTTAACCTACTTCTATGTTTTCCAAAATACAATTACCCATATTCATGAGAAATGGTTTAATTCTGACCTTTTGTGCCAACCCTTCATTGTCTATGATGAGTGGTCCTTGGCTCTAGGCTACATCGGCATTATCTTAGCTCCCTTTAACTAATCCAAATGCAGATCTCATCATGTCATTCCCAGTAGACAGATTTTCTAAGTTTTACATTAACTTTCTATAGTCTATATTTGAAACTCTGTTTTACTTTTTTGTCTACTAAATTTTTATTGATGCAACATAGTTATTCATAATAGTGGATTCCTTACTAGATATCTGTATATGCATATATATAATTTGCTTAATTTCATTCCACAGTATGAAGACCTGTTTCTAACTTAATTTCTAATGATGAGTATAGACAAAAATAAAGCTACTATATAAAAGCACTATGCAGAGAATTAATACAGGATGTAATGAGTGACTTAGTGACTTTTCATTACTGACCCTGCAGTAAGTATCAAAGATAATTCCTGTTTCTCCTAACCTTCTAAATGTTAAAATCCTTATAAAATGCTCCTCTTGGTACATGGAAATAGAATAAAGTACAGGTGATGAGATATCACTTCTTAGATGGGGTTACATGGAAGACTTTGTTTCTGTCTTGAGAAGTCAACTATATAGAGGTACATATGTCAAGAAACTAACATTTCTGGCCAATAATCAGTGAAGTCCTGAAGTCTGACAACAGCCTCATGAGTGAGTTTGCCAGATGATTCACCTCTAGTCAAGCCCTGAGATGACTTTCATCTTGGCAAAGAGTTGGTCTGCCATTTTGACTAACTGAGTCCCCAGAAATTCATAGTATAATGATGAAGCAGATGTTATGAGCCTAAAATATTTGTTAAAAACCTCAAATAAATCAAAGGTTATGTCTCAGAATACTATTCATTCACATAAAAGAGGCTTAGCAAGATTAAAGGTGTACTTTGCATATTCTCTAAGTTAAGCAACAGGAGGATCATTGAAAAGCTAAAAGCATTGCCTCTTAGTCATTTGAGGAGGCCCACAAGGTAGAGAATAACTCAATTAGATAACTCATCTACAGGTATGGCTTTTGAAATACACAACAAAATACACAAGTGACCCATAGAATTTTTCAAAGAATGGTGCCATCAGAAAAACAACTAGTATATAGTAGAAGAGAAAGAGCTGGTACAAAAAGTGAAGAAACAGTTGGAACCACAAAATTCTACTACCATAAAGTGGGCTGAGAAAGCCACTTAGCTGAAAACCCATGATGCTTTTCTTAGAAAAAAAAAAAAAGTAGTGCCCTGAAGGTGGAACCAGGAATCAGGAAGGCAGAGCTGAAAACCTGAACTTTTAGGCCTTGAAATTCATCAAGAAACTTCCAACATTTGCCTGACTGGCTTTCAGAATTGCTATGGACAAATAACTTTTTTTGCCTAAATTTTGAAGATGACCTAAATTTTGAAGGTGGATGTTTATAGAGATTATTCTATGGCCACCACTATATTTTCAATGTGTATATAGACAGGGAATGAGGGCTGACATCATCTCTTTAATTTCATAGATATAAAGGTCAAACCAAAACATTCAAATACTTATACATAATGAGCCTCACCCACATCTAGATCTGGTGAATTTGGAGCTCTCCTTGTAATGGAATTAGACTTTTAGAAACCTTAGAGTGAAATTGTCATAAGAAAGGGACATAACACTGGAAGCATTAGAACAATTGATTTGGAGTCTTCTAATATCCTGGATCCCTACTTCCTGAAGTTCATACCCTTGCACAATTCCTTCTCCTTGAGTGTAGATTTATTCTTGACTAGTTTCTAATGACTAAATTACAGATGAAGTGATAAGATATTCCTTTTGCAATCACATTAAAAAAAGAATACAGCTTCTGTCTTTGTGCTTTTCTTCTTTTGCTGGCTAGTGCTGCAGTAAAAACTGTTGCCATGTTATAAGCAGCCCTAGAAAGAGAACCATAACATAAGAAATTAATGTCTCCGGCCAATGCAAAAGTGCTTGAAATTTCTTCACAGCCACATCCACTAGTTTGAAAGTGGGTGCTCCCCCATCAAACCTCAAGACCACTGTGACACAGGCTGATGTTTTGATTGCCAATTTGTGAGAGATTCTAAGATGTACTAGACTAAGCCATTCTCAACTCCTAGAAATGTGGTATAATGTCATTTTAAGTCAGTAAGTTATATGATCATCTATTACATACCAATTCATAAAAAAGACCCGAGAAGATGTCTAAGCTGAGATGTATATTATATGAAGGAAATACTCAAGTGTATTTCAAAAAATTCTAGATGAAAATCATAGCTAATGTAACTGTTCCAAAGTATTTACAACACTTTGCATTCAGAATTAATAAGAAGGCCTTTATGGTTCATACAGTCAAGATACTGTAAAAGTGGTATAAAGTAAGTTTGAATAGATGGGGAAAAGCCAATTTATTTTAAGCTGTAAATTAATTTGGCCATTAATTTGGAGTTGTTCCAAGTTTAGAGGAGAATCAGTGATGGATTTTCAGGAGGAAAGAGATTTGTTTTAAACATCTTACTCTTGCTAAGGGAATAGTTGATATGGAAACCTTCTAGAAAGCTTCTGCATAAAGAGAAAGATGGAAACTTAGTAGAGTGTTGGAAAATATGTGGAAAGACTTGATATCAATTTTGGAGGTCATGCCAAGAAAACTTGTAGATAGAATGAATGAGCAGAAAAAATACAGTATTGTTGGCTAGAGCTGTTGGATAGAGAACTCATTTTATATCTTATGGACAACAAAATTGCAAGCACTTTATGGTCACAGACTTTTTATTATTCTTCCTCCAAACTCATTCAATTTCAAGTATAAAGTGTTTTGTTGAATGTACTATAATAGTTGTATATGGATTAAATAAATCTCACTTATTCTGATGGTCCTGGGTCTTTGCCAGTACCTTTCCTGGGCTCCTATGAGTTGAAATTTCTGCCAAAAGATGAAAAGCAGTAGTTAAAAACAGAACAATTACTAAACACTTTGTATAATTCACAGAACTCAAAAGTAATTAGGGATATGTAAGGATAATGAAGGCAGCTGAAGGAAAAACTGATTATATGCATATTGGTTGGCTCCCTCAGTGAGAATTTGGTTATAACCATTTCTCTTAACACTCCCAGATTTCCCAGATTTACTATTTCACCTGTATGTGTTGATTGGTTTTATATCATTAGGACTGCAGTCTCACATAAGTACCAGGTGCTATACATGAACCTGAGTAAAATAAAATTAATAAGGTACCCCAAAGAATTATTGCCTTTTCCTTAAAACTTTCCAATAGAGGGCGATTTCTTCCCTTGTGCTTCTCTTCAACTATTTTCAATCAAATACAAGATCTGTATTTTATATCCTTCAGATATTTCCAATTAAATCCATATGTGACACTTGACCATAGTGCTAATTATCATGAAGGTTTTAACATGAACTGTAGGAGCAGAAAACATTTGCTACTGTGCTGTTTGACCACTTAATCTTACACTTTCAAAGGCTCCAATTGGATCCACATATGCCACCATTTTGTGTTGTGAGCTGAGTATTTTCAGATGTCTCCATTTCATTTGGTGTCATCTCTTCACAATAATCACTGCTCAGGTGCTTCTCATCAGGACTGCCGCCACGATGCAGCCTGATTCCTTTCCTTGGCAAATTTCTTTCTTTCCTTCCTTCTTTAAAATAGCTAATGTTTCCTTCTGAAATAGTATTATGTGAAACTTGTATCTTTTCTACTATAAGAACACATTGCGATATCAATCTCCTATCAGAAAAATAATCTGCATATTCACCAGGATGACTTTATCTTACTATTGAAAGTTAGTGATTATTTTTTTTTCTGTTAGAACTGCAAATGTACAATATGTTTCCATACAGGAATTTCTTTGATTTGTGTTTCAAAATGTCTTTTAGTATACTTTTCAGCATTTTATCAACTACATAAGATCCTATCAAAAAGGTGGCACTAAATTTTGTTTTTCATTTATTTATAATTGCAACAGTTTTAAACATTCAAGTACTTTTGGCTGATATCAATAGCCAAAAACTATTGAAAAGTTTAAATTAGCATTATGATAATATACATATTATGATATATATGTGATGTTTTTATAGAAGGCAAACTTAGGGTATTCATAATAATTTTAAATAATGTACCACCATGTCGATGTAGTATCCATCAAAGAAAAATCTAGGATTATATGAGTTCTTGGATCTACTATAACGTAGTTTAATTATTATAATTAACTAATGTATTCATTCAATAAACATTTAAAAGAGCTATGACATTTAAATAATTTTTGAAACAAAATGAAGGGTACACATATGGAAGAGCACATAGAAACTTTATGTGAAAAACTGTATAAAACATACTTAGATATGTTGCAAATGATAAGTTCTTAATAAATAAAAACTAAAATTTGAATGAGCTACCTAAAATGAAGAGAAGCTGCTCTGTTGAAATAATCAGGGCACTGAATTATAAATCAGGGAACCAGACTCAGATCTCAGGTACTTTTTATTACTATTTATATATATCATTTTTTTCGAACTTCAGTTAATTTATTTGAATTTTTAATTTAAAAATAAATAGGTTATAAATAAATAATACCACTATTGATTAGATGCTTTATCTATAGTATATTTAATTTCTCTAAGAAGCCTATCAAAATATTTATATTTATATTTTGTATACATATATATGCATATATGAAAACAGTAGGTTATATGACCTTCCTAATTGACAACCAATAAATATATGAATTAGAATTAGAAATCAAATTTGTCTGATATTAAACTCATGCTTGCTGTAAAATACCCAATAAAATTAGTCACTGCTATTGTTTATCACATCACAACTTTTCTTCTCTGGTTCATTGTGTTTTCCACTAATAAATAGGTCATAAAAAACTTGAACTGGTTGAGTAGTTTATATGTTAGATTAAGAAACAGTCTTACCTGTGCAGACTCCTAAATAATTTTAAAGTAGCATTTTCTGTATGAAGTGAATAATATAATAACTTTACATGAATATATGGCATTCTATATATGCATATATATATATATATTCAACATATATATAATTCCAATATATTGATCCTATTCAATGTTGGTCCTATTTAATATATATTGAATATATAAAATATTTTTTAAAAAATTAGTCCAATATAAAATTATATATGTCAGAAACCTTATAGTAATAATAGTTTATGGTGCTATTTTTATCAAGGAAAAATCTCAAAATATTCTAAAACTATATTCTTATTCTTCTTCTACTGTTAGTGATGATTAGATTCATACTTCTTATCATTGTTGTTAAAATCATCCTAAAAATAATTTATACTGATTCTTCTATTCACAAAATTAACTAACCTGGATTCTTAAGCTTTTGTTATTAGGTCTTATTTTTCAAACTTTTAATTTATGAATTATTCAATACCAACAACTCCATATTTTTAACTTTAAAATATCGAAGTAAAAAATCTCTTATATCTCATATTTTCAGTGAAAAATATACCATGATGATTATATTTTATCCTGCATACAATAAATACCAGCTTATCTTGACAAATGTTTAATTTTAAGTCACAGAGACCCTTTTATTTTACAATATTTTAATATATTCTTCATTTTTAAGAATAATAATCTATTTATTTTGTACTTTATTGTTGCACTTTTATAGGTGAACAAGACATATAATAAATACTGTTTGTACCATGATAATTTATTCTTTTTATTTTTTATTCTATGTCTAATCAACAATTCAATTTTTGTTTTGAAAGAAAATATATTTGAAATAAATTCAATTCCATTTACTTAACTATTATAATAAAATGTTTTATAAATCAAATATATTAAAAATGTAAAATGTTACCTCCAATTTCTATGAAAAATTTAAATCCAGTAAAACATTTAAAAAAAGTTTTAGATCTTTTTAAATATACTAATATGACCAAATAATTAAGAGAGAGCAGAATGCATTTTCTTCTGAGCTGTAGCCCTATTAGTGTTGATTCATTGGTTAAAATATTCCTGCATTTAAAATATGCCTTACCATTCACTAATGTAGGATTATTTTCCTTTACAGTAAACCCTTAACTGTTGTTTCTTTGGAAAAGATTACTTATATGCCTGAAGAACAAATTCCATAGGCAAAAATGTTTGGCAAATGTTTCAAGCTTTAAAGCCCTCTGTAGAAGATATATAAGTATTTGAGTAGCCAAACCTCTAAGAAGTTCTGGAGTAAAGTACTTGTTTTTGTTGTTGTTCTTGTTTAATACATTGATATCAAATTAGCTGGGCTATCTAGTACTATACATTCTATCAGGCTGATATGCAAAATTCTGAACTAAGGAACCATCATATCTAAAACATTGAGAACCTAAATACCTCATATTGCATGTGTGTTATGTGAACTAAGAGAAGTCACTTTCAGGATGATTATTTTAAACTACATGATGATTTTGATTGAATATATGTAACATCAATCACTTTATAATGTTGTGATATGAAATATCATGCTAACCAGTAAATACATTTGGATAATAATTTGAATCTCTAAAACTATTTGGAGAAATACCACTATAGAGTTAAGATTTCATTAGTAATCTTTTCTAGGTTGACTAGTCTTCCATCATTTTTCCTTAAGCTTTATGGGAACACTATGTCACAAATCTTTCCACTTGGCTGAGAGAAGAATGACATTTTTCTAGTGGCCATGTATCTTTGTCTAGTTCTGAAAGTAATATTTTCCAGGGTACGTTAAAATGAAGGTTTTACGAAATCACGAGCAGCAGATTAGCTTAAGAAATTGTGTACTGTTCTAAACTGACAAAAACCTCATTTAGGAAAAGGAGACAATAACAATAATGGTTACCATTTGTTCAGTGTTCACCACGTGCCAAACAATGTTCCACTCAGATACTGATCTGAGAGAAATAAAAAACTTCCATTGAAACTAATATTTAGGTGTCACACTGTGTTTGTCTCATGCCATTTGAAGCAAGACCCTTATTTGTAAGTAGTGCTTCATAATGATAATCTTATCTTAGATGAAAGTATAACTAACAAGTAACTTAGCACCTGTTACTTTGTGAAAATATAGTGGAGGAGAATGAGAAAAAGGAAGTGATAGAAAATTTTAAACAGACTTTTTTTGTGTCAGACAATTCTTCCATCTAACCACATAACTATGATATATTGCATTTTGTTGTAATAGAGAAATACTACCCAGTGTCACAATACTTTCATGGGAATGAAAGAGGATTTATCTTTCTTCCTCCCTGCCAAGAACCCAATTTGACGTTTATATTCTTCTTGAACTGATAGGTAAAAGAAGATCCCTCTGGGATATCTCATTATTCCTTCCATCTTCTCCTATTTCCTTCCATCTTCTCCTTCCATCTTCTCTAACCATTTTTTATATTTGTACATTACTAATGGGACTTACTTCAGAAAATTCCTGGAAATAGAGTTGCTCCAAAATACTACAAGTTTGTTACTACCAAAATTATTTTAAAGTTTTATCACATCACTCAGTCATAAGGGACCAAAGTTTTATTTCTGGCAATTTCTAAAACCAGTTTTAATATTCTGAGAAAAAAAATCATATTTTCCTATATTAACAAATATGCTGCATATTATTAATTTTATTTAGGTGATATGCTTAGTGTCAAATGGAGAGTAATAGACAATTATTTTTCTGATTAAAGCTTAAACCTGGATTTGTAACTATACAAATTACCACTGGCCCCTCAACAAGAAGATAAGTATGAGTAATTAAAATGTTCATGGTCTAGTTTTAAGGCCTAAGCATTTCAACTATAACATGACCTCGTCACCTTTATTAGGAAGACCATAGATAGGTCATTCATTCTCTGTATTTATAAAATGAGGCAATTCCTTATCATGTAAATATGATATTTGAGGTAACATTTTAATTTTTAGTGCTTTGCATACTGAAAAGAAGTATACACAAAGTCATTCATTATAATTAATAGCTGTCTTTCTTCAAATAATAAAATTTAAAACTATTTATATACAGAAGTCCTAGAGGAATTTTTAAAGCTTCTTTTAGCCCCTAGACTCTGACACATCTATAACTGAAGTTCCACATATTCTATGCAGTGAGTATAAAAGAAAACAAGTCTTAGATTTTTCTAGAAATAAACAAATATAGATGTTAAAACAGTCTCAATTTAATAACTGAAATTTTTCTTAAAAATATGAATATTTTAAACTGTTAAAAATATTCCAAACTAAAAAGAATTGAGAAACATGGAGATAGCAGCAAGCTACTGTCATCATCTAAAGACAACATTGCAACATTTCCATCTGTTGGTTATCATACATGATCAGGCTCTTTTCTGTCAATTCTTGGTACAAGGATCAGAAATTCAAGGATACCAACCTGAAAGACTATTCTGGAACAGCTTATGTCCTTGAAAAATTTCTTCTGGATGAAAAAAATATATATAATAGATTTTTCTCCAATGTGAAATCAGAAAAAGTGAATATTACAAAGGATATATAGAAAAAATATTATTGAAGGATTGTATCTTCATAAGTTGTAGTCTTCAAGGACTTATAAAGATCCCCAGTCACTTAAATGTTTCTCATTAGTATATTTTTCCTAATATAATGTATCTGTCTTACTTAAATAGCATACTACTATAGATTGGGTCACTTACCCAATAGAAATTTATGTTTTCAAAGTTTGAGAGGCTGGAACTCCCAGATAAGATGTCAACCTGATCAGTTTCTGGGACTGTCTTTCTGCCTTGTAGGCAGCCTCCTTTTTTTTTCTGGATATTCACGTAGTTTTTATCTGTATACACATGGGAAGAAGGAAAGAGTGAACTCTCTAATATCTCTTCTCAGGAGGATACTATTTCTCTGAGGCTCTACCCTTGTGACCTTATGACCTTAATTAATTATTTTGAGAGCTCATCTCCAAATTCAGCTACACTTAGAGATCAACTTAAACATATACATTTAAACAAACACAAGTATATAATCTATAACAGATATAAGTTCAACAACTCTTTTCATTTTCTCCTTTAGCTATTTTTAATTTTCATTCTATTCATACAAGCCACCAACCAAAATCTACTATATTGTGGGTATTTTCCTAGATTCCCAAACAAAGATGAATTCTTCAGGCCTCCATCTTTAATAATGAGAACATATACATAAACACAGGTGAAAACTATGAAAATTGTCTACGTTTTGCAAGCAAAGTTTATCACATTGGTGGCCTCTATGATGACAGAGAATTAAAAAAAAATCCACAGTGATATCTGTAAAATAAATACAGAATTCCACTTTTAGCCAAGATGGAGTAATAGTAATTCTCCTATCAGAAACATATATATTACAGAAAAGCTATGTCATTATGATTTTTCGTGCAATACTAGATGATGATCTCAAAAAAATGGAAGAAAATGAGGTGAGACTATTTTCCAACTGCCTGCCTCAGGAGACTACCCACAGCACATGCAAAGAAACTTAGACAGAGCCTGGCAGGTGCCCTGGATTCTATTGGTGAGGCCTGGAGTCTGAAAAAAAATAAGGTATCTGGAGATCACAAGAAGAATGCTGAAGGGAAGAGAGTTTCCAAGAGAGAGCATGACAGCGAACCACAGAAGATTTATCTCATGTATTCAGCAAAATATTAACCTCTTATGTGTTAGGAAATGGTCCAAGTATAGAGAAAAATAGTCCAAAATATCTACATGGAACAATGCTCAATGATCACAGAGAAATTAAGAATAGTGACTATTTTCACCAAGCAAAGTAAAACCCTAATAAGTCAAGAAAATTCTGTATGATAATCAGAAATATTACATGAATACTCAATAATGAACCTATTTTTGTCTGAGGTGTTAGGAAAGAAAATTCTTATCAAACCTAACAAATATAAAGAGCTAGACCCTGGATGACTGAATAGTTCCCAAGCAATTTAACTCTCTTAATAAAACTCAAAAAATATTTATAGCAATTAAAAGATACCTTCTACCAAAAAACATACAATTCACCATGACTAGGGTCCATTGAACATTTTTATAAATGCAAAGCATGTAAATATATCCTTATAATGAAGAGAAAATTAATCAAACCTTACCCAGATTGTTAGAATTAGTAGTCAATGAAATTAACAGAAATGATACTGTGTTCAATATTGAAAAATTTGAGTAAAGAATGAAAAATATTTTTAAAGGCCTAAGTCAAACTTTTACTAATAAAATTTAAACGTCTGAGGGAAAAATAAATCACGAGATTAATGACAGATTAAATATTGATTATTTAAGGAATCATACAATTGATTTGAAACAACAGAAATTATACAAAATGAAATCCAAAGAACCAGATGTGGTGGCACCTGCCTGTAATCCTTGTACTTGGAAGACATAAGACAAAAAGATTGCAAGTCTGAGCCTCAGCAATTTAGTGAGACCCTCAGCAACTTAGTAAGACTCTGTTTCAAAATAAAATATAAAAATGGCTCGGAGTGTAGCTCGGACATAAATTTCTCATTGGTTCAGTCACTAGTAACCTCTCCCCCCAAAATTGAAAATTATATTCTCAGAGAAAGAAACAATTACAATATTAAAATAAGGCCAGTGAATTGTTAGCAATTATAGGTAGCCTAAATATGTATAACTGAATATTCTAAAAGGAAGTGTTAAAGAATTGATGGTAAAAACATTCCAAATATAATTATATAGAAAATATACAGTTTAAAAGTCTCAATGAACCTCAACATGCAAGCAGTACACACAACACAAAGAAAACTACACTATAATCTAAAATAATAGAATTGGTAAAAAAAAAAAACAGATTTTGAAAGAGAAATAGAGGAGGCATAATATTCAGAAAACAAATATTAGAATTACAGAGATGTGTTCTTATTGAAATAATACAAGTGAGGAAAGAGTAAACATCTTTAGAATATGAAAATAATATGTCAAAATTTAAAGAAAAATAATGACAGAAAAACTGAAATAATCTATCACTAAAAGATTAACTTAAAAATATGAAAATCCTTCAGGAAGAAGAAAAATTAGAACAAATTGAAAGTGTATCCATATGAAGGAATATAATCCATAATTCAAAGTTAATGAAAATGTAAAAAATGTAAATCTGAAAGCTTCTGATAAAGCAGAAACTGGCAGTGGGAAGGTGAATTCATAGACTTCAATTCTCATATTAGCCAAGAATAAGTGTCTCAAGTTATTGAACTGATTCTACTACAAGAAGTTATACAAAGAACAAACTGAAAACACAGTACGCAGAAGTGAGAAAAATAAAAATTAGTAAGAAAAAATAGATCAGAAACAACAGAGAAAACCAATGAAATTATTCTGAGTTTTTTCTTTTAGAAGGTCAGAAAGGCAATAAATCTTTACCCAGATTCACCAAGACCAGTAGAGAGAAGACACAAATTACTAATGTGCAGACTAAGAAAATTGATACTACTATCAATTCTATCGATATTAAAAGGTCATTGAACTAATGTTATTTTAAAACTTCATGCTGCAAATTTCAGAAGTTAGATGAAATGGTTGGATTTCTTGAAAGACACAAATTTTGCAAAGTTATCTTGAAAAAATACATAGTCTAAATAACTCTATGTATACAAAAGATGCTGACTATATTGTCTTTCTACAAAGAAAATTCTAGGCCCCAGTGGTTCTATTGGCAAACTCTACAAATAAGAGAATGTGTAAATTTTATCAATTAGCTAAAAGTCTTCCAGAAAACTGAAGGTGTAGGATGCTTCCCAATTTATTCTGAGGCCATTTTTACCTTAATACAGAAACCTGGCAAACATATTACAAAAAATGAAACAAAGCATCAAATGAACAAATATGAAAAAATTCTAAAGAAAATACAAAGCAAATGTAATATATATAATATGTATAATGAGATAATGAGACAATCCATTGCAACCAAGTGATATTTATCCCAATAAAAGATTTAACAATCAAATACCATGATTCAAATAAGAAACCAAAGATTTCTAGTCTTAGTTATTCTTTTCAACATTGTGTAGAACATTGTACCTTATTTAATGTGGGAAGAAATAAAGAGAGAAGAGAGAAAGATAGACAAGAGAGAAAGAAAATGAAGAGAGAGAGAGAAAGAGAGAGATGAAATCCATCCAGATTGAAAAAGAATTAAGTTTCTTTATCCAAAGAAAACATGATCATATGCGTAGAAAATTTAAAAATTGAACATATCTAATACATTTAGCAATTCCATGGATTGTAAGATCATTAGAAAAAGTTAATTGTATTTCTAGCTGAAATACAATTTGAGACTGAAACGACAGTGGTCCTATAACATGTATTGATGTTTGTTACTTGCTTAGTTACTTCATGACATTATATTGTTTACTTTGTTATGTTTTTGATTAAAGGAGTATTCAAGATCAAGAAAAAATATCCTTTATATGAGGCCTCATGTCATGGTGGAAGGGTGTGGTAGGGAAAAACTTTTCATCTCATGGCTGCTGGGTGGCAAAGAGAAAATGAGAGGGAGGAAGGGGCTGGGGACATGGGGACAAGAAATGCTCTTCCAGCTCATGCCACCAATGACCTTCCTCATCTAGATGAAAGCCTCTTATAGTTTTATCCTTTATTTTGAAACAGGGTCTCACTGAGTTGCAGAGGGCTTAAGTAGCTGAGGCTGTCTGCGAACCACAATCCTCTGCTTCTCAGCCTCCCAAATGCTGGGATTACAAGCGTGTGCCACCAAGCCCAGCGGAAATTCTTTTTAATAATGTCTTAGCCAGTGATCCAAGGGCTCCCAATAATGCCACCAGCTATGGGCCCATCAGTGGATTAGTCCATTTCATGATCCAATTACTTTATTAAATCCAGCCCTGAGCAATGCTGTCCTGATGACCAAGTCTTCAATGCTTGAGCCTTTGAAAGTTATTCCAAACACAAATTACAACATGGGATAAAGGTAAAATGACCTGTTAGACTTTGGATTACTAATTGTTTTAGATAGGTTGACACCATGCAAGCTTTCAAAGAATGTTATTTTGATAGACATTCCCTTGAATCACTGGCTAAGACATTATTAAAAATAATTTCCGCCGGGCATGATGGCACACGCTTGTAATCCCAGCATTTGGGAGGCTGAGATCAGAGGATTATGGTTCGCAGACAGCCTCAGCTATTTAAGCCCTCCGCAACTCAGTGAGACCTTGTTTCAAAATAAAGGATAAAAAAATTGGGCAGGGGCTGTTGCTCAGAGGTTGAATGCCTCTGGGTTCCATCCCCAGCCCCCCACAAAAAAAAAAAAAAAAAGAATTTCCATGAACCTATGTTTGCAGTCATGAGCAGAACCCTAAGAGAGTAGAAATCAAAGACAACCCATGGTCACATTTCCTTTGGAGATTTTCTCATTTTATTTGTGGTTTTTATTTTTTATTATTTTGAAATTTCACAAATAGAACTTCAAAGCAAACCATGAGCCCACAGATGAAGGGATTACAATTCACAAGCTATGCTAAAAAATATCGGAAAATGGAAATATATGAAAAGGTGGTTTTGTTACCTCAAAACTGAACTTTAGTGCTTTGCTTTAAAGGTAGATTATTGGAGAAGTAATGGGACGAAATATTTACTTACTCTGCCTAGACAGAGAGATCTGAAATATTTAAACACTCAAATTAAGATTTATTCCAAATAGATAAATCAATTAAGTCAGAGCTATTGTCCAATTACCTCAACATCTAAATAAAACTCAGGTGCATGGTAAATGTGAGGATGATAATAAAAAGGGTATTTCATAGAGAAATATCACAGCACAGCAGTGAGTGTTGTGATCCAAGAGAATACAGGAAAGGACCACAGAAACAAAGGAATAGTGCTCCTTGCAACTGAGTAAATTGTTTCTTATTTAGGTTGTTCTTCATATGCCCACCAAATGACAGGTAGAATGAACACCCTAAGTAAAAATAGTAAAAAAAATATTAGTCAATAACCTGAAAAAAAATCCATAATAAAAAAGGAAGAAATAAACTATGGGAGCTCCTAGATTTAACACAAACTGTATTTCCTGTATTTAGCAGCCTTTGACAATGAAGGAAGAAAATGTATCACCATCACCAATCTACCAATTTAAAATTAAATTCACTTTACTTAATCAAAAAGACAGAGATAAAACAAAACTCCTTTCTGAATTGCTTACTATGAAAAATTTCTTAATGCTACTTAATTCACTTCTTCACTTCTAAAATAAATTTCTATGAGACTTTATATATGTTATAATATCTATACTTGTATAGAGATATTTAATTATAATTAAACAATCATTTATTTCTTAATTTGTTTATATAAATCCTAAGTGTGAACAGGCCTCTGTTGCTTTCTGGAGGCTGTAGGGGAGGGCTAATTCAGGTTGTTGGCAGGAATTAGTTCCTTTTCATAATAGGCCTCAAATCTTCACTTTCTTGTTGTTGTAAGATAAGGTGTCCATCAGCTGCTGAAGGCCTCATGCAATCATTGGTTAGTGGTCTCATCCCTTCACTAGAGCCAGTAGTAGTGAAGTGCTTCATATCCTCCCCCCCCCCCTTTCTGCCATCACTCAGACCCACTCTTCTGCTTTTTCCACTTTTAATGGCCCTTGTGTTTACATCGGACCCAATTGGATAATCCAGACTCATGTTCCTATGTTTAGGTCAATTGATTAGTGACCTTTCTTCTATCTGCAACATTAATTTCCCACAAGTAGATGCATGTGAATGTCTGTGTTTATGTACATATGACATGTACCACTTGGTAAGGATTAAATGAAATTCTACTAGAAGAAATACTAAGTCTAGATTAATTCCTCTGTAAGACAAGAATTCTATACTTCTTTCTTTACCCTGAGAAGGGTGACCAAATGTTTTCTATTTTTACTCAAAACATTGGAAAAGAAAAAAAGCTCAAGTCAAATAATCAACTACTATTTGGACCTCCCATTGGATTATTAATTTGAATAAGTTGCTAAAAAAATAAAGCTCTCACTTTTTCTGAATAACATTCAGGAGCTGGCAGACTGATATTTTGCCCCTTTGGAAACTTTAATTTTAAACTTCCTATTTTGTGCATTGTCTGAATATAATTCAGCATCATTTGCAGTCTTAAAAGTCTATTATTGTGATGTTAATCAGCTGTCAGTAACATTTTTCATAATATTACTGACTACATCTTTTTTTTCTTTATAAGAGTTTTTACTCACAAAGTAAACAAGCACTACTATTAGATTTAATGTATGGAAATATTGTCCTTTAATTATTCTACTTCAAAAATAAAATGTGTCAAATAAGAGAATCTTTTATGTTCACAAATAAATTTTTCATATTATGAGTGCTTAGAAGTTAAACTGAATGATTTATCTCAGTCTAAACTTAACTTCAATTCTGAAACATTGTACTTAATCAAGAAAACACTCATCAAAGGTAGTTTAGTTCTCACATATTATTGGCAGACATTTGGCATATTAAAAATCAGTTTTTAAGCTTGAGATGTGTCTGTGTTTCATAAGACATCAATCAGAATCTACCCGTCACCTTCATTTTCTGTTCATATGAGCTTGAACAATGTCTGTGTCCCTCTCTGTACCTCATACAATTCCTTGTTGGTTCTTCCATTTTCTGAGTTTGAGGACTATATTCTGAATAAAGTCTGAAGCATAATCATATTTTGTTTAATCTAGTCTATAGCATAGAGAAATATTTTATATTTGTATTTCTCTGCAGAATGAAAAATGAGACTCTGACTGTCATAATTTAATTCAGAATGATACACAATGTGTTTTTAAATAAACATTGTAGAAATAACACAAATGAAGACATAATATAATGTCACAGTATGATGGATGTCTTCTAATGTAATTAAATTTGATTTTAGAAATTTGACAAAGTGAATAGTTGCTCATAATTTAGGCTGAAGTATTGTACATAAAGTTTGACGATCTCAAACACTTTTTTGTTGAGAGATGTTTTCTCAGATCTTCACAAACCACTTATTACGATAAATGATTGTGCCATGTCTTATAATAGTATATGATATTTTTTATGTAAATCAAACCAAATCTAACTGAATTTGTTTTACATTATTAAAAATAATGTTGTACCAAATTTTGAGGACCAAAAAACAAAAGTTAAAAAATCCTTAACATGATTTTATATTATTATAAAAATTTTTCAATGACAATCTTTTATGCAATTTATTGTTATTTTAAACATTGTTATTTATGAATTGTGATTTAATTAAATAATTGAGATGAATGATCTGTGGCATGATCGATGTCATATTTTGATAAAGAGAAATGAGCATTTTAGGGTTACAAATTAGATGGTGTAGGGTCATAGAAAAGTTGATGGGAATATCTTTTTAGAAGTTCAGAAATTAGCTACCTTCTAGCACACCATCTTTCACTTTCTGCTTTAAATCACTTTTAACTTTCTAATTTTCCAGAAATGGTGTAACTAAGGGATGGTAAATAAGAGAGTTTAGTTTACTAGAGTTGGCTGTGTTATATTTCAAGATAGATGAAATGCTCTTGTGTTGTTATTATTATCTAATTGATACTAAGTTCAATTTTTAAAATATTTCAGTGTGCCCAAACTAGGATGTATCTTAAAAGTACTGCAAAGCGAGTGAATATCATGATACAACTACCACTGTTTGCATATGCACATCAAAATGTATGGAAGAGTTCAGCAGCTTGGAGGAAAATTATAACAATAGAACTGGAATATTATTTTAAGAAATACACAAAAAATGTTTCAAATATAAAAATAAAAATTGATAACTCCGAGACAAAAAATGATTGAGATGTGTCAAATTTTGTATACAATGAAATTTTAGAAATATATTGACCAATTATATTGCTTAAATTATTCTACCTGTGTGCATGATTTGAGCATGTAATAAAAATCTATGTCTGCATAAGTCTAAAAGAGAACATTCAAAATAACAAAATAAAAATGATAACTTACAAGAAAGCATAGTAATTTAATTAGCAGCACTTTTTAGAGATACACAAAATAATTTTAGGTTCAACTAGTATATTTTGGTCAACAAATTTTAGGAATGGCCTATACTATTCTTTACTTACAAAAGATTTGAAAAGTACCATTGACAATTTAAATATTTTAACATTTCATATAGAATTAGCAGATATATTGTTTTGCTTTATTTCTTCTGTATATCCTTTAGAGTAGGTGAAGAAATTTAGGTAACTATTTACAATGCAATTTGCCAATATTTTTGAACTAGAAATGAAACTAAAAAATTATTTTGAACTGTGTGCTCTCTACACAAATGAGCTAGACTACATAGAGATAAAGTTTAATATGACAAATATGTAGGAACCTTTAAGTTTCTGATTCACTCTTCAGCCCACTTATTCAATCTCATCATTATACCTGTCATGAAATGATAATTTTAAAAATATAGTTTTGATAGAGAAAAGTTTAAAAATAAATGACTACATTCTTAATGCAGATATAAACCTTATCAGGCTAAGACAGAAAGAGTGCAGGATCACAATCAGCCTCAGCTAGTTAATGAGGCTCTTTGCAACACAATGAGACCCTGTTTCAAAATAAAGAATAAAAAATAGGGCTGGGGGTATAGCTGGGAGGTAGAATGCCCCTGGGTTCCCTCCCTAGTAGCGCAAAAAAAAAAAAAAAAAAAAAGAAAAAGGAATAAAGCTTATCTTTCCTGGAATCATGATTTTCAAGAATTCAGTATAAATGTGTAAAAATTAGCTGGGCATGGTAGCATACACCTGTAATACCAGTACTTGGAATTCTGAGACTGGAGGATTGCAGGCTCAAAGACAACCTCAGCAACCTAGGAGATCCTGTTTCAAAATGAAAAATAAAACAGGGCTGGGGTATAGCTTGAAGTTAAATTCCCCTGAGGTCAATTTCCAGTAAAACACACACACACACACACACACACACACACACACACACACACACACACCACAATTACTAAGATAAATAAAGCTCATCTTTTTGCAACTCATATTTAAGTTAATTATTTCAAACTCCCTTGCCTAGCGTAAAAATTACACCATAGAGCTATAGTAATTAAAACAGCATGGATTGGTACAAAAACAGCCACACAGATCAATGGAACAGAATAGAAGATACAAAATCAAATCTACATACGTATAGTCTATTGATATTCAACCAAAGGGCCAAATACATACATTGGAGAAAAGACAACCTTTTAAACAAATGGTGTTGGAAAAACTGGCTCTCTATTTTTAGAAAAATGGAACTAAATCTTTACCTCTCACCCTGCACAGGAATTAACTCAAAATGGATCAAAGACCTGGAAGCTAAACCTGAGACAGTGAAGCTCTTAGAGGTGGACAAAGGTTCAGCACCTTAACATACAGGCACAGGTAGAAATTTCCTAAACAAATCCTCCAAACCTCAGAAAGTTAAAACCTGAATTAATATGTTGGATGGCATCAAACTAAAATAGTTTCTGCTCATCAAAAGAAATCATCAAGCTAGGCATGGTGGCTTATGCTTGTAATCCCAGCATTCAGGAGGCGGAAATGAGGATGGTTCACGGACAGCCTCAGCTACTTAGTGAGGCCCTCCACAACTTAGCGAGACCCTGTTTCAAAATAAAGAATAAAACTTAGGGCTGGGGGTGTAGCTTGGAGGTAGAATGCCCCCGGGTTCCATCTCCAGTACCAAATAAATAAATAAATAAATAAAAAGACTAATATCTTGAATATACAAAGAACTTGAAAGACTCTACACTAGAAAAACAATCAAATCAAGATACAGAAAACTGAATTGAATAGACACTTCACAAAAGAAGAAATACAAATGACCGATACATGAAAAAATATTCAAAATCATTAGCAATCAGGGAGATGCACTGAGATTTCATCTAACCCCAATCAGAATGTCAATCATAAAGAAGTCAAATAACGATCAGTGGTGGCAAGGATGTGGGGAAATAGGAATGCTTCTACGCTGCTGGTGGGAGTGCAAACTAGTTCAGCCACTTTGGACATCAGTGTGAAGATTCCGTAGAAAACTGGGAATGGATCCACCGTACGATCTAGCTATACCACCACTGGGTATCTTTCCAAAGGGGTTGAAACCAGAGAACTGCAGTAATATATGTATGCCCGTCTTCATAATAGCACAATTCACAATAGCCAAATTATAGAACCAACCTAGGTGTCCATCAGCAGAAGAAGAAATTACAAAATTATAGGAAATACACACAATGTGATTCTACTCAGCAATAAAGAAGAACAAAATTACATCATTTGCAAGGAAATGGAAGGACCTAGAGAACATTATGTTAAGTGATATTAGCCAATCACACAAAGTGATAAGTAATATGTTTTCTCTAATATATAAAAGCTAGGGAGTAATTGGAATACCAAAGGGATTTCAGATAATGGAGGAGAAACCTCAGTTAAGCCAGGAGGGAAAGGTAGGGGAGGATGAAGTTTGAGGTTCATTAATGGAAATACAAACACCGACTATATATTTACATGTGAATATGCCAATGTCAGTCTGGACACTCTGTATTGGAAAGGAAGAAACTGGGGTGGGAAGGGGTACCAAGTCCTGTGTGCATGTATGTCATTGTCAGCATTATTTACATTATGATGTGAGACTATAATGCACCGATAAATGCATAAAAATCAAAGCATGGATTTATTACATTGAAAAAAATCTTTGCCATGCTATTCATTAACTTTTAATAAAAAGTAGCAACAGCAATTCTCAGGCATAAGAAAGAAAAAAGAAAAGAAGAAAAGGGTAGTGGTGTATTAATAATAACCAACATTAAAATCCAAAAGGAAGCAAATGAACAGGTTATTTTAATTTTTTGCATTGCCTATCATCTGGGGAGTAATGAAGCTTGAACCCAAAGGCTTTCTACTTCCAAGGCACAAGCCCAGTCCTATATTATGTTTTATTTTGAATCAAGGTATTGCTAAGTTGTTGAGAGTCTTGCTAAATTGTTGAGTCTGGCCTAAAACCTGAGATTCTCTTTTATCATTTTCTTAAGTACTAGAAATATAGACATGTGCCACCATGCCTGGTATCATTTTTCTTAATCATACATTAGCAAGAGCTGTTAAGTTTGGCACATACCACATATGGTCTTGACAGTAGTTCAGTAATTTTTCAAGTGGAATAGTATGCTTATTCTGCTGAAATTCTGTTGTTGTTGTTGTTGTTGTTTGTTTTGCTTGTTTGTTTTTAAGGACACTTTACATTTTATACTGAAGTTTTAGCAGGTACAATTTTGCAATTTTGCTTACATTGTGGTATCTGCTTGTCCAAATCAAAGATCAACAATGACTTACTATCCATTGGAGTAAGATGAAAAGAAAATTAATTTTTTTGAATAAACACGTTTCAACTTATTTCTCACAACAGTACATTTGCTTCTAGGTAGAGTAGAAAAAATTCTTCAAAATATGATAATCTAAAATCAAAGCTAACTTAGTACATTAGCTGAAAGAGATGCCAGGTCCAAGTATTACCAAGAATGGAAGTACATAAAAGTACTTGACATATATACATGCCCTAAAATTTGATAGCCGATCTGATGCCATGACTCCAATAACACATTTGCCTGTGCATGGACAGCCCACTGCCACACATTGCTATGTGCATCTCACAAACTCAAGGTAAGAGGAAAGCCTCTGGTTTCTGTTATTAACACTAGTTCTTCCAATTTTAAGTTTTAGTTTATTCAATCCAGGGTTAAAGCATTCACTGAATACTTATTTAATTCTTTCATATGCTCGGTTTTAAGATAGACATTACCTTTAGAAACATTCATTTTTGGTAAATTTTACTGTTTTTATGATTTTTCTTAAGTTAGTTCACCATCAGTGAAATATTTCTTGGACATGTGGGGCGGATTTCTCTTCCTATACTCTTTCTCTAAACTTTTCAGAATGCAAATTTAAGAGAACTTGACTCATAATTACAAATCAAGATAACTCACTGTATCTGCTTTCCAAGAAGCATGCAATGGATTCTAGGGTGACACTCATATCTTCAAGTGGGAACAGATCAGATCAGGAGTTTAACAGAAACAGAGACAGTTCACCCAGTAAGTGTCTTTAAAATGTTTATGAGGATTTCTCTTGAGCCTTTAATTGCTCAATTTTAAACTGCCTTCAGCATTTAGGAAGGACAATTAGAGCAGAGAGTAGGCCTTGAAAAACAGTTTTCCTTCAGGCTCAGAGATACCTAGGAATAGACTCAGATGAAAAGCGTGTGTTGAATGTACATTGGCTTATTTAGGATACTGTTTCTCATAGATCCTGTCTCATTCTCTCTGTGTTTCTTACCTTTTACAGAGGAACATACTAAAGATTCTCTTGGATCAAAGCACTTGCATTAGAACTTAAAACCATCTACACATAGAATGTAGAATTCTTATATTTCCTTCTGATATCTTTCACTGCTAAGCTGTCCTTTCACTTACTAGCTCCATCCCAATACACTGAGACCTCCCTCATAAACCAGACTCCCAAGTGCATTCCTTCCAGTCTCTCCTAAGGCCATGCTATAGTCTTTTCCTTCCATTCAGTCATTGACACTGAGTTAACACATTGATGTTCAGAGTTTAGAGTATCAATGTGAAGAAAAAAAAACATAGTCACCAGACTTAAGGACAAAGGGTTTCGAAGACTGGTGGTTACAATATGATACACTTAAGACAATGACCTGGATATACACAAAAATAAAGGGAGCTGGGCCTGGTGGCCCACGCTTGTAATCCCCGCTCTTGGGAGGAGGAGACAGGAGGATCGCGCAGGTTTGAAGCCAGGCGCGGGCTTAAGAGACCCTGTTTCCAAATAAAAATATAAAATAGGTCTGGGAGTGTAGCCCGGAGATAGAAGGGTTTCCAGGAACCCCAGTACCTAAATAAATAAATAAATAAATAAATAAATAAATAAATAAATATAAAGGGAAAGCACAGAAATAGAGTTGTAAGAGTAACCTGGGGAGCACAATTCACAGACTTCCTAGGAATGGGTACACCTGAACCTAGTCTAAATAACCCAAGTTTATTTAGGGAATAAAATTTAATATAGAGAATGTTATATGTGCAGACAGAAGAGATTGCACAGCATAGTGTATGGGATGCCTGACACAAAAAAAGGAAATGGAAACAGGAGGTTGTGGAACTCAACTCCATCTTTCTAATATTCTGCCAAAAATTTTCCACTGATTAACCCCAGCCAAGAAGCCAAAGGTCATAGGATACCAGTCCCTACCACTGAGCCTCTCAGGGTTTAAGTTAAGAGGGCTTCTGACTAGACCTGTAAGTGAGAATGGAAGATAAACAACAGAGTCCACTTCTTTTTTATTTATTTCTTATTGGTGCACTGTAGTCATATATCTTAATGGAGTACAAGATGGTAGAGGCATATATGCACACACCACTCATTTAGCCCTTAACTAATTCTCACCCCAATTCCTCCTTCCTCCCTCCTATTTGTATTTGGCTTAGTATTTGACTTTGATATATTTATGAATGTACAGAGCCCACTTCCTTAAACTTAATCCTGTCTTTCCTTCATCATGTTCTTCAAAATCTCACATAGAATCTCACTGGCTATCTTATCAGGTTGGCATGGCATGCTAACAATTCAGTCACACTAACACCTGAAACCTAAAATTTAGTTGATATTTCTGTTCTTTTTAATAAAAAAGGAAAAGTGGGGAGAAAAGGAATTAACACATTGAATTGTTCAAATACTCATCTTTGTAGTTTTCTGTAGGTCAAGCCTCAGTAAGTATCATGCCTATTTTTTTTCTCCCCCAATTCTATATTCCATATAACAGCTACCATCATCCTACATGGGCAGGGCTTCTTACTAGTGGGGACCAATTCTGAATTCCCAGAAAATCTAAATTATTTTATGGTCCTGTCTTTATGTTTTTTTTTCTTTTGTTCATTGACCTGATCATTAAACAATGAGGTACTAAGAAGCATTCAAGCAAGCCCCTTCAATTCTGTGCTCTACTTGCTTACACCATATAGAAACAAACCTAGCTTCATTATATAATTGAGTTCAACCACTCTAACAACAGAATAAGCCTTTTATTTGTTTATTATTTGGCAGTCTGACAAATCCAAAATGGTACTGGGATAGTCTTGGCTTTCAATTTAATCAAACAAGTACTGTATACTACCATGAGTACTAAGGCCTCTGAGTGAATGCAACATAAAACTATGAGTTAAACAAACGAACAAACAGAAA
This sequence comes from Muscardinus avellanarius, assembly GCF_963383645.1. NCBI lineage: Eukaryota > Metazoa > Chordata > Mammalia > Rodentia > Gliridae > Muscardinus > Muscardinus avellanarius. The sequence goes on from NC_137788.1 coordinate 71,025,215, forward strand.
ATAACTTTAAGTTTTCTTGGGCTGCCATAATGAAGTACCATAGACAGAGGCTTAGACTAGAGAAATTTGTTTTCTAGCAGTTATGTAGCTAGTAGTCCAAGATTAGGGTGCAACACAAACAGGTTCTTGTGAGAGCTCACTTTCTGGCTTACAGAAAAGTGCCTACTTGGTGTGTGCTCTCATGGAAAAAGAAAGTGCAAGGTCTTTTCTTTTAAAGCCTCCAGTGATATTAGATTAAGACTACACCCTTATAAACTCAACCTAATTACCTAAAACTATACCTTCAAATGAAGTCACATTGATTATAAGAGTTTCAGGAACAAATTAGGAAAGAACGTAATTCAGTCAGAAATACTCCTTACTGTAGTTATTGGATGTAATAATAAGATTCTGCTTTATCTATACTCATTGATTCCTAAAGTACGGAATTCTGACTATAAGCAAAAAAAGCACCATATTTTGGCCTCTAAATTCATGCATATGCAAAATATTGTAGGAAAGCATCCTTGAATTGCAGGGCATTGTCTTTTAACTAGTACCTTAACTGACTAGTTAAATGTTCCTGGTAGTAGGGCATATGTTATGGGCATGAGCCCATAAATGTTTTGGGCATGAGCCACTGCTAAATTTACTATACTATAAAGTGAGCTTCTTGTACAGAGGCAATGATGTGAAATACCATGTCAATAATGAAATAGTTCCCTAAGGCCACATGGGAGTATTGAAAAAGAAGTCTGCTAAAGTAAAGCATCTTATATGTGAAAATGTGTCTTTTGTATGAAGTTAATTGCTTATTCTTTGTGATGGGAAGTCTTCCCCCTTTTACCAAGTGGCTCACTGGTCTGCAGGGGGAGCAGTTTTGTTTCACAGGCTCAGCATTTAGTTGTGCCTTTGGCAGCTCTGCAGTAAGCAGTGGTGCTAATCAGATCAGCCTTGGTAAGTAGAAGTCTATATTGCAGAGCCAATGCATAGCCACCATCTTTGTCACTTTGTGTAGGGGCCGGTTGAACAAGTACAGAAGTTGGGTAAGGGGGACCTGATTGGCATCCAGAGGTGACATTGCAAAGAAATAATTGAGAAAATTTCCTGTAGTAAAAATTTATTAGGAACATGAAATATCTCCATTCACATATCTGCCATTCAAACTTTCTTCTAGCCATTCTTTCAGGCTTGTTATTTCTTGGCGCACACTGTTATAGTCTGTTTTATCAGCTGCAATAGAATAGCATAAAATGAGTACTTTTAAGCAAACAAACTTTATTTCTTATAATTTAGAGACCAGAAAACCCAAGATCAAGACATCAGCAGACTGTTATGTACTTAGGAACTGTTTTCTGGCTCACAGATCTCACTCTGAAATTTGTTGTCAAATAGTAGATGAGGCAGGGTAGCCCTCTGGGACCTCTTTTATAAGGATACTATCCACATATATGAGGGCTTTGTCTTCCTGATCTAAAGTCCTCCTGTCATAGTTTGTTTTGTGCAGCTTTAATGAATACCTGCGATTGGGCAATTTATAAAGAACCATATTGGTTCTGGAAGCAAGGCAGTCCAAGATCCAGATGCTGGCATCTGGTATCTGGAGAAGGCCTTCACCTTGCATCCTCACGTGGTGGAAGAAGGAAGGGCAAGCAAGCAAGCAAGAAAAAAATTAAAGGGAGCCTCTCTAGTAAAAGCTCTCTTCAATTAATAGTATGCACGATTATGACCTAATAGCCTCTTAAAGACCACCTCTTAAACTATCACATTTGCAGCAGCTGATTTCTGAAGGGGACACATTCAAACCATAAATTTCCATTCACTAATACCATCATGTTTATGATTAGGTTTTCAGTATATGAAGTAGAGGGAAACTCAAGCAATCAGAGCATAACAAGCATTTAGTCACTGCCTCTGAGTTATTATGCATTAGATTATCTCCTTCAGTCTGGTTGAAACAATTAGATATTCTGCCCTTTCTCAGGGAAGGACTTTTCCTTACTCTTGTCTTTTAAAGCCATCTCTAGTTAAGAATTTAGGACTTACTAGGAGTATTTTTATGTAAGTCTTTGCTATGTAATTATACTTTTCATGCAGACATGCTTATATAGAAGAGAATGCTGCAGCGTACATTTGCTTTTTGCAATCAATGAATTAAATATCATCCACTCTAATGGGATGTTTTTGTTGTTGTTGTTTTTTTTTTTTTTTTTTTTTTTTTTGGTGGTACTAGGGTTCCTGGAAGCCCTTCTACCTCCAGCCTACACTCCCAGACCTATTTTATATTTTTGAAACAGGTTCTCTTATGTCAGCGCAGCTGGCTTCGAACCTGCGTGATCCTCCTGTCTCCGCCTCACAAGCGCGGGGATTACAAATGTGCGCCACCATGCCCTGCCTTAATGGGATGTTTATATCATGGTGCCCTACAGTGAAGAGTTTAGATTCTATAAGAAGTTGTAAAAATGTGACCTATTTTTTATATGAAAAATAGTTGCAGCTTGGTGTGGTGGATTACCGTTTGCAGACAGCCTTAGCTACTTATTTAGGCCCTCTGTAACTCAGTGAGACCCTGTTTCAAAAAATACAAAGATAGGGGCCTCTGGCCCCGACCCTGGGCAGGTGGGCAGGCGCTGACGGGGCACTCCAAGGCAACCCCCTTTCCACCTGGAAGGACCCTGTGGTCCGGGCCTCTGGCCCCGACCCTGGGCGGGTGGGCAGGTGCTGGCAGGGCACCCCTAGGCGACCCCCTTTCCACCTGGAAGGACCCTGTAAAAAGGAAAAGGAAAATATCAGAGAGGAGTCAAGGAGGCTGTGGCAGATGCCAGGATACTGGAGATGCAGACAAAACTTATCCAAATGAACTAGAATTATTGGAAAAATTCCCCACTAAGGAGGACTGCTTCTTCTCTACATTGTTAAGAATCTTGGACATCACCTGTAAGGAGAGAGACTTTAGCAGAGACCAAGGTGAAAGGCGGTGCTGAAAGCGGTCTCTGTGTTGGTGATGGAGACTTGTATTCAGGAGAAGCAGAAATCGGATCCTACCAACCTTATTTTTTTTTTTTTTGGAGAAATTACACCAAAGGTCGAATGCTACCATAGTGCATGCTTAGGAACACTGGACAACATTCAGAGTGGAAAAAGAGCTTGGGAAAGATTTGAAATGGTGGAGGCAGTGGCAATGGCAGTGGCCAGTACTCAGGGGGGGCAGAGATCTGATGCATTACACCTGGAACCTTTGAAGTAATGATCCCAGAGGCAGAATGCTACCACCACACACCCACAAGAATGTGGGACAAATGGTTGGGCAAAGAGGGTGATCGGATTAGAGCCTGCTGAGGGGTGAGGCCGGCAATGGACACAGAAAAGCTTGGATTGGAGCCTGTTGCGAGGCAAGGCCAGTGTGGGGCCTCCGAGGCTGAGATCAGAGCCTGCTGAGAGGTTAGGCTGATGCCAGGGCCAGCAGCCGGCATCGGAGCCTTCCGTGAGGCAAGGCTGCTATTGAGGCCTCCGAGGCCAGGATCGGAGCCTGCCGAGGGGTTAGGCCGGTGTTGGGGCCTCCGAGGCCGGGATCAGAGCCTGCTGAGGGGTCAGGCTGGTGCCAGGGCCAGCGTGACCAGGATCGGAGCCTGCTGAGGGGTTAGGCCAGTGCCGGGGCCAGCGGCCGGCATCGGAGCCTCCTGTGAGGCAAGGCCACTGTTGAGGCCTCCAAGGCTGGGATGGAGCCTGCCGAGGGGTTAGGCCGGTACTGGAGCTAGCGAGGCCGGCATCAGAGCCTGTCGTGAGACAAGGCCGGTGCTGGGGCCTCCAAGGCCGGGATCGGAGCCAGCTGAGGGGTTAGGTCAGTGTCGGGGCCAGTGAGACCAGAATCGGGGCCTCCCATGAGGCAAGGCCACTGCTTGAGCCAGCGAGGTCTGGATCAGTCCACCAGCTAGCCAGTCCACTACCGTGGCCGTCAAGAGTGGGATCGGTATTTGCAACACGGCATGCACAGAGAAATATTGCAGAAAATTAAAACCAGATGTTTCCCCTAATCAGCAATAACTGGGAGGAAAGGGGCAACAGGAAGTGGTCGAGCTATAGAAAGGGCCCTATAGTGAAGCAACTAAGGTGACCAATCAGAGGGTATGGAATAGGGGAGGATGGAGCCTCTCTAAAATGCAGCAGGTACATAAACATATGTATCAAAGTTAATCACCAAACAAGCATGGGATCGAGGGAGGGGGAGGGAATGGGATGGAGACTGGATGAGGGCTAATTGGATGATGTGTGCTTGTATATCCTCTCAAGTCTTGTATTCCAATGTAATGTATGATTACAATGCACCAATAAAAATAAATTTAAAAAAATACAAAGATAAAAAATAGAATCAGAAGTGTAGCTCAGAGGGTAAAATGCCCCTGGATTCCATCCCCAGTACCACACACACACACACACACACACACACACACACACACACACAAAAGTAGGTGCTATAACAAAACCTATTATTGCTTCTTTTTTCAGAAGATTCACTCAGCATTTTCATCTGCTATAGATTTTTTTTAATGTGGATCATATTAAAAATGGCATACTTTCAGACTGTGCTTGGTGCCCTCAAACCCCCCAACCACTTCCCCTTCCCCTCATCCTGACAATGAGTGTACAAGTTATCCATGCTACATTCATATTTTTACACATATTTGGATGGAGCTCCTCCATTAATTAACTTCAGCCTTCCTCCTCTACTACCCTTCCATTTCTGCTTTGCTGAGGTTTCCCCGCCATTATCTGGAGTCTCTCTGGTATCTCTATTACTCCCCAGTTTGGGCATGTTAGAGAAAACATATGTCCCTTCTTTTTCTGTGCTTGGCTGATCTCACTTAATATAATGTTCTCCAGGTCTTTCCACCTTCTTGTGAATGACCTGATTTTGTTCTTTATAGTTGAGTAGAATTCCATTGTGTGTATTTTCATAATTTTGCAATCCATTCATCTGTTGATGAAGACCTAGGTTGGTTCCATATTTTGGCTATTACAAATTGTGCTACTATGAACATTGGTATGTGTATGTTACTGTGGTTCTCTGATTTTTTTCCCCTTTGGAAAAATACTCAGGAGTGGTAGAGCTGGATCATATGGTGTATCTATTCCCAGTTTTCTAATGAGTCTCCACACAGATCTCCATAGCAGCTGAACTAGTTTGCACTCCCACCAGCAGTGTAAAGGAGTTCTTCTTTCCCTACATCCTTCCCAGCAGTTGTTGTTATTTGATTTCTTTATGCTTGCCCCTTTGATTGGGGTTAGATTGAATCTCAGAGTAGCAGACTGACCAGTGGAAAAGAATAGAAGATACAGAAACAAAACCACACAGCCATAGTCAATTGATCTCTGACAAAATTGCCAAATTCATACACTGGAGATAAGATAGCCTTTTCAACAAATGGTGCTGAGAGAACTGGCTACCCATTTGTAGAAAAATGGAACAAAATTCTTACTTCTCACCATGCACAGGAATAAACTCGAGATGGATCAAAGACATAGAAATTAGACCAGGGACTGAAGTTATTAGAGTAGGGAATAGGCTCAACACTACAACATATAGGCACAGGCAGCAATGTTCTCAAGAAGACCTCCAAAGCACAGGAAATTAAAGCAAGAATTAACAAGTGGGATGGCATCAAACTAAAAAGTTTCTCCTTATCAAAGGAAACCATCAAAGGCCTAAAGAGAAAGCCTACAGAATGGGAGATCTTTACCAACCACCAATCTGATAGAATATACAAAGAGCTAAAAAGACTCTACACTAGTGAAACAAACAACCCAATCAAGAAATGGGCAAATGAATTAAATAGACACTTCACAAAAGAAGAGATACAAATGGCCAATAGACACAGATTTTTTAAAAATATTCTTTGTTGAATATAAAGTCTAAATGGAAGGGTAATTGTTCTATGGACACACAGTGGTACAGAATCTTTATTTCTTTGAGTCAAATTTAAAAATTGCCTTTTAGATTATATAACAAGAGATTTAGAGCTGTTAGCTTTAAGTAATGTATATTATCTCCAACATGCAAGTTTCATCAAGCACATATTATCTTCTTTGTGAATGCCTCCAAAACTTAGATCTCTCATTTTTCAAGGGCTCTTTCAACAGGACTTAGAGAACTGAATCCCCAGAAATGTCACTGATTTGGCAGGTGGAATTTGGAGTTTATCTCCCATTCTTTACTAATCATGTGTCCTACAAAGTAGGTTCTTTCTACTTCCTGCCTGGTATATTCAGTTGCCATCATAAGATCAGTAACTTTATAGCCCAAGAAAATCAAATCCTGCCATTCTGCTGTGAAACACCACAAGAAAAAAAAAGTCCTGAGGGAGAATAAAAGTGCACTGCTCTTGTGTCTACGTAAAGGAAAGTGTCTTCTAATTATTATTTTTGGTAGAAATTAAAGGAAATATCTCTATAAAGAGCTGTGTGCTAGGGCCAGTAACCAGACTTATTTGCTTTAATCAGATACAAGAAATGAACTGCAGTTTTTTTTTTATTCCTTAAATTATCAAAAATCCAGTCATGCTTCAAAGTGCATCTATATGGCTCTTGTGCTAGTCAAACAGGGTAGGTAAATTGGAATATAGAGGGGAATTCTCTCTTCCACCCTTTGATGGTGGAGCTAATCTCTGAAGTTCCTCTAGGAATGCAGTACTGTCTTTGTTATAGGAGGTGGGATATTCTAGGAGTATTTACTAGGCTATTTCTACCATAATAGTGCACATTTCACCAGTTAAGAAAATAATGGTATTCTGTTATTTATTAAATATACCTATTTTCACTGTTTAGTATTGAACTATAAAATCACCATGAGTTTGAATTGAGTCAAATCCCCTTTTAATTCTGATCTTTACAAGCCCCAATCTCCAATGTGTTTCAAGTCTCTGGGCATTAGTATAAGCCTAGAGCCAATATATGCAAAACCCAATTATAGGTTTTCTAACTAGATGTAAGGTTTCCTCACATACATTTAAAACAATATCTTAATAATTATCTCATTTTATTAATAGAAATACTAGAAACAATTGGCTCCATATCTCTGTTTGGGAGAGTGGTCTTATTGGCACCTCTCCCTGAAGTGTATTATTGTAACTATGTCTATCTTTGATCTAGCAAGCAAGTTCCTTTATTATTTTAGAAACTCAGAAATCTACTGCTCTCATGGCAACTGGGGAACCCAATTTCTACTATCATCTCCAGCATACAGAAGGTCACTTATCACACAGTTTCTAAAAAGACTTAAGAAAATATTTCCCCTACCTTCACCAAATTTTCGTTGAGTTGAAATTAGGAAATGGTTGCATATAATACATTCTTTCCAACATTATCTGAAACATCAGGCATCTTTCCAATTCAGTATGGACTGAAAATTCATCATTTCAATTTCTTTGACTATATATATATATAGGTCAGCCTTTAATTCACCATTAATGTTCACTTCCAGTGCTTAAACCAACAGAAATCCTGAATGTTAAGGAGATTTATTCCAATAAATTTAATCCACGCCAATAATATGCCAAGTTTTTTTACCTAAAAATATTCACATGTCTCTGTTAACCCATCCCATAGTCTTACTGATATAAAGTGAAAAATTCTACAACTCTTTAAGATAGGCTTATTCCAGATCAGTATTTCCAATTCTTCATGTGAACTATAGTGGCATCTAAACTCATCCTGTAGAAACTATATAAATAAATTGTGGTGTGAAGGAGTCCTGAAGATTATCACAATTTCGCTGAGGGGCAGTTGCTCCAATATCTGTACCAAAGAGCTGGATCCATTAACAAAGTTTTAGGTGCATATGGGAATTCAAATTTCCCAGATTTGTGTTTCCTCTCTACCATATTTATCCAGTGTTTTTGTCTCCCACTCTTTCCCAACCAGGACCTGTTCTTAGCTTAAAGATCTGGTCTAATTGCACATTTAATTAGTTCTAAAATTTGACTGTGGTCATAATCAGGCCCTATACTTGATCCTTGATTTAGTGGAGATAAGAAACTCTACTCACACTGTCTTTTTAAAATTTCCTTATGAACATTACAATTGATATACAAGAAATCAGCATTTTCTTTTCTGTGCTCTCTAGGGTCTTCTGCCTAGGTTGCAGACTTTGTAGTACCTTTGTTACCACAGCCACTAACTGATGCAATCTTGATGACAAAATGTTGCCTTCTGTCAAGACTTTTTCATGGCTGCACTGGTGATCAACTTTGGGGCCTGAGACGCCAACACTTGCCCATTATCATCTGCATTCTGGCCATAAGGCCATATTTGCTCTTTAAAATATATAAACAAAACACACCATAATATTAATGTTAAGGTTATTTTTTTCCTTGGGGCGACGCCTGGTACCAATTATTCTTTTAGAAAACAGATGGAACACCCTAATGGAGTAATTAAGAAAAGCTTAATGTGGGTAACATTTTTGGCTTAAGTAAACCAACAGGAGACCACAATGCACCCTGGGGTTATGAGGCATTGGTAAGTTGTTACCAATTTATGCTTCAAATGGCAAGAAAAAGGAACATTTACTCAATTTTGGAGAAAGCTATGGCTGTAGAAAAGAACTACTCACTAGAAATACCAAGCTATAGCCTGGAAGAAATAAGCCAGGTGCCAACAGTTCTCACCTCTGTCCTTCACTGATCTGCTGGTGCTCACACTGGTGGAAGCCAAACATATTGTAAGTACACAGCCCAGGTCTTCCACTGTACTTGATGAGTATTTTATAGCTTTCTTTCTCCTCGTGCTACACACTGGTTCTCCCTCCTTGGCTCTTACAGCTGCTTCCTTTTGATTTCTTGGAGAAAATGAAAGATTTCAAAAGAGAATGAAAATTCCCACCGTCATATCGACACACTTAGAAACATTTGCACCTGTATAATATGCCCTTGTTTTTAGGCTATAGATCAATTTCCATGTTTCTCTATAAACCATCTTCTGTACTAGGTGTCTTCAAACTTATCAAGAATATCTCTATTCTCTTTACTTCTTCCACAAATGTCAGTGTTTCATTCTTGTTATTAACCCACTAGCTTACTAATATTTTTATCATAAAAAGTTACATATTATTCTCTTTCCTCTTTCTATCTATTAATATAGTTATTTTCTCCTTATGATAGGGAACATTCCACATGATTTTAATAGTATCCTAGCACTCTTCTATATTTTTTAAATTCACTTGAGTCTGGCTTTTGTGCTAAATGTATTCTTGCTAAGGTCATTAATAACTCAATTTGTTAAATGCAAAAGTTAATTCAGTCACCTCTCTCATCATCAAGAGTTAACTTACAAGGTTTCCTATTCCTTAAATATTTTATCCTGGATATTAGAATACTGCATATGGTTGGTTTCCTACCTTTCCCTGTGGTCATTCCCTCTCGATATACTTTGCCCCAATTAGTGTTATTTTCTCCTTTTATCTCTGTCTATATTCACTCCCTTAATTATCTTATTTATTCTAATGGATTTAAGTAAGATCTCTATACTAATGACTTCAAATTAATACCACAAACTCGGACCTACCTTCTAAATTTAAAATTTATATATCAAACTGCATTCATGACACCTCTGCTTTGGTGTTTAGTATCTTCATAATCTTACTCCAAATCCCCTTCTCTTAGTCTTCCCCATCTGAATTAATAACAATATTCCAGTTGTTAAGGTTACACAAAGAAAAGAAAGAGAAAGAAAAACCCAGTCATTTTTTACTGCACTGTAGCTACAACACACATACTTTTGCTTTTCCTTCAAAATATATACATAATCCCATTGCTTTATGAAATTTGGACTGCCATCATCTCTTACCTGGGTTTCTACAGAGGTATCGATTTTATAAATGCTTTCTTAACAATTCTTTTTGTTCCTCCTTCAACACACATGCTACAGTTCTCTATTTAAAACAAAACAAAAACAGAAAAAACTTCCTAAAAAGTCCTTTACTTTCAAGTAAATCCTCATTATCATTTGAATTCATCTTATTCTATTCTGTCCTTTATAGCCAAACTGCTGTTTTATTATTCCTAGAAGATACCAAACATCCTTCTTTAATTAGTGTTTGCTTTCATTGCCCCTTTTTGTGGGATATTCTTTCTCTGGGTTCTGATTCATTTATAACCTCATTTTATTCATACCCTGGCTAAAATATTTCACTTTTGAGGAGATTTATCCTTACTTCTTTCTTACTCCATCTTCTTCCATTCCTTATTCCTAGCCATTCTCTTCTTGTTTATTCCATAGTACTAACTATCCTCCATCTTACTACAAAATTGTATATTATTTCTCATTCTTAAATATGTGTGCATTTACTTATGAAGTTTAGTGTTTGTTATCAGTCTTTCATAAGATGAAGTTTCATGACCACTGAGATATTGTCTGCTTTGTGCAGTGATGTATAGCAAGCATTTGTCACATAGTGGGAGCTCTATGAATTTTGAAAAATGATGAATAACTACTTTGTAAGAACTATAGTTCAGAAATCCAAACAATGCAAATGTTAACAAAAAGCACTAGACATAAGGAGTTATTTTCCCTCCCTTTCTCATGCAACAATACACATCATCTAGTAGATTTCATCTGCTTGAAACAAGCGCTGAATGAGGCCAAGAAAAATCCCATAAATTCAAAACCCTTTCAAGACGCCCATTCTGTCTTCAATGATATTATTAAATTTTCATCCTTAATTCATATTTTATTCATCCATATCCTTCTAGAGAAAAAATAAGCACAAGACACAAAAAAACAGAATCTCCACAAATTAGTCTTGAAGTCAAAATCAAACTGTAGATTAATGGACGGGCATGGTGGTGCATGATTGTAATTCCAGCATTTGGGAGGCTGAGACAGGAGGATCAGAGGCATCCTCAGCTACTTAGTGAGGCCCTTTGCAACTTAGTAAGACCCTGTTTCAAAAATAAAAGTATAAAAAATAGGTCAGGGGGTGTAGCGTGGAGGTCAAATGCCCCTGGGTTCCTTCCTCAGGCCTGAAAAAAAAAAAAAAACTGTAGATAAAAGTCTAATTTTCATTATTTTTTAACTTTTTATTGGCACATTGTAGTCATACATCTTAATGGAGTACAAATGGTGGTGGCATAATTGGGTGATACATGCATTCATTGTTGGTTTTCAATCAAGAAATTTAGGGTGACAAAATTTTAATAGGGGAGTTGAGTACAGGCACTCTTTTTAAGGTCAGTCCACAAAATCTGCAGTAAATAGCAAGATCCAATACAATTATTGGCGAATGTGAAAAACTTTAGTTTTCTAACTCAACCAGTAATGGGTTGATGTTGAGATTATCTAAGAGATATTAATTGTTTCATTGGCAAACCCTTATACAACTTCGCATAGCTCTTAGTATAATGCTTAGATTTGCTAATTTACCATATGCCTGAACTTTGCCTTTTATTACTTTTCCACTCTTACCTGCTTCCTTCTCTCTGGCTTCTTTTGCTTTGACTACAATAACCTGAATAGCACCCTGACTTTCCCTGCATCAGAGCTTCCAGGTTGCTTCCTGTGTGGAGATGCTCTTGCCAACATTGGTTACCTCCTCATACACATCCTTCTGATCTCAACTCTAAAAGCCTTTTCTTAGGAAAACATTTTCTAACCTAGGATTTGGTAAGGTGCTACTGTTACATCTCTTTAAAATACCTTCCACTTTTATTTCACACATTTTGAAAATATATATGTATTTGTGTGGCTTTGTTTTTTTTTTCCTTTTGGAAAAGGATAGACTCTTGGTTTTATGACCACAAAAGCCATATATATATATATATATATATATATATATATATATATATATATATATATATATATCCTAGGAAACATTAGGACTCCATTATATAGTAGAAAAAAGAATAGTTAATTGTTCATCTATCTGGGCATGGTGGTTCAGGCTTGTAATTCTTGTACTTGGGAAGCTAAGAAAGAAGAATTGCAGGTTCAAGGACAGCCTCAGCAAGTAGGTGAGACTCTCATCAACATAGCAAGACCATGTTTCAAAATGAAAATAAAATAGGGCTGGGACGTATCTCAAAAGCAGAATGCCCCAAATTCAACCTCCAATTACATAAAAAGTGTCCACCTAGATAACTATCAGGAATTCTCAAACCCGCTTTCTGGCCATAATCTTTTTATCACTCCCTATTGATAAGTCCACTTTATGAAATTGTCCATACACATATAAAGTAAGACAGCATAAATAAAGGAACTATGCATCTTACTCCCTTACTATGTTACTAGCAGAGTCTATCATATTGCTTGGCACACAGGATACTGAGAGAAGGCAGTTGTTAAGTTGATGGTTTGTTTTCTTTCAACAATTTCCTGTTATCTACGCAAATAATTATTACTGTAAACATGGTTCCATAAATTATTTTAGGCCAGGTTATATCTCAGAATTTTAAAATTCAAATGGTTGATGTCAGTACCCAAAAAAAGGAGTTTTGTTAATAAATCAAATATGCTGAAATGATATAAAGAGACAATTAGTCTAAAACTCTGTCTGCCAACTATCTTTAATCTAGTCCATGAAGAAAGATTTTGCTTGGGCAAACATGTACTGATTACTTAAATTCTACAGTAAGTTTTATGATCTGTCATACCACCTTCTACTGCATTAGATGACACTTCTAAAATGTAATATGTGTACCGGGCATGCTGGCGCACACTTGTAATCCCCACGCTTTGGAGTCAGAGACAAGAGGATTGCGCAGGTTCGAAGCCAGACAGGCTGGCTTAAGAGACCCTGTTTCCAAATAAAAAGTGTAAAATAGGTCTGGGAGTGTAGCCTAGAGGTAGAAGGATTTCCAGGAACCCCAGTACCACCAAATAAATAAATAAATAAATAAATAAATAAATAAATAAATAAATAAATAAATAAAATGTAATATGTGACACTGTTCAGGAACAAAATCCAATATACTATTCCTAGGCATTACCTAAATTAGTGGTTGGTCCTACTTTTGGCTTTTTGTTACACGCTAAATCTAGCGATGCGTCAGAGACAGCTCACATTGATTTAAGAGAACCAATTTTTATATTGTCAAGAATTTTGTGAAAAAAATTGCTGAACTGTGAGTAGCATAAAATTTTGGCAAATGCTATCAATTAGGGGTTCTTTCTTCAGAAAGCCAGTTGTTAAATATTTACTAGCATACATTTGCCTGGATTCTTTTTTGACAATGTTTTGATAAAATCTTGACATCAAATTATAATGTCTATGTTGCAGAGTAAGCACTGTATTAATATAAACCTTAGGTATTTTCTTTATCTTTGTACTCTCAACTATCATTCTAGTATTTTGGACACAGCACATTTCAATAAGTATCTTTGAATTCATGAATATATAGATATATTCATTTTAAACCATACTATAATCCTCAGATTATAGAACAATAATGAAAATGTTCTATTTTTAAATTGAATAGTCTTATATTTCTTATTTTAAGCCTTAAAATTCTCAAGACATTAATATGTACGTTAAAATGTTAATGATAATCTTAATGAAGTAAGATTGAAAATAAGGGAATTCAGAGAATGATCTCTCCTTTTAACAGATAAAGACTATGTAAAGTATGGCACCACTGTATCATGTGTAAGAATTTTTCTCTTAATTTTTTAACAACAATTATAGATGCCATTTTAAGAACACTTTAGATATGGGGAAGTCATAGAATCAAGTCTTTCTTGTTATCTTTCTCTATACTTCCTAGCTATACAATTTGGAAAGCATATCAATGTTTATCCAGAACTCTCATGTTTGAATCTTGTTTTCTCTTTTCTAATTTTCTTTTTCTTTTGCCTGCCTGACTTTTCTTCCTCCTTTCTTCTCTCTCTTAATCTCTCTCTCTCTCTCTCTCTCTCTCTCTCTCTCTCTCTCTCTCTATATATATATATATATATATATATATGATACATAATATAATATATAATATAATATATATATATTCTCTTTTTCTCTTTCTTATATCTTTTACTCTCTCTTTCTAGAAATCATATTCAGGGCCTGAAGTTTGTGATGCAAAGGCTGTGCCACTAAACTATATCTTTATCTACATATTTTCCTAAAACATTTTTATTCTGTAGATAGGCAGATTAAGAATTAGTAAAGGAAACTATTATAATTTATTTTTCTATTTTCTTTTAACCAGCATATTTTCTTCCTCTTTCAAATTCAATCTTTGGTCTAATGGCACATTAAATATTTAAATGTATCCCGATTAAATAAAAATATTTAGGCAAAAAAGTTTATGGAAAACATAAATTTAGTTATCACACACCTTTATTATAAACTTTTTCACTTTGGGAATGAGACAAGTTTGAATATAACCATCACACTTTATTTATTCTATAACTAGACACAGTATAATAAGGGAAAGGAGAGAGAAACCCTATAGAGTTTAGAGGGAAAGAAATGAAGTACACCTTATATGAAGTAAAAAAATTCAAAATACTATAGAAAAAATTTTAGAGGTAATAAATGAATTTACTGAGAAAGCTATGTATATTTGAGAAAAAATGTATAGCTACATTTTAAATTAAAAGATATGAGTTACAGGGGCAGGAAAATTTATCAAGAGCTTAAATAAATGTAACATGAGAAGTACAATAACTTTATACACAACAAATTAGAAAAAAGGATGAGAGAAATTATAGATATTTTTTAAAATGCAAGTCAATGTCAGTTATTTATAAATTAATAAGTAGATTTACTGCAATTACAGTTAAGATACCAGCAGTGAATGTGTGTAAATAAACAAAAATATTCTAATACTTATATGAAAATTATAACTGATAAAAATAGCCAGGACAATCTTGAAGACACATTAAGCTGAAAACGTATTCATACAACAATATTTCATTCAAGGCTATAGAAACGTGGACAATGCCATATTGGTGCAACAATAAAGCTGTGTTGCCACTGTAACCAAATACATCAAAATAAACCTTTACTTGATTTAGGACTGACATGACACTGTGTAGTTGGAAAGTGGATGCTATTTTTAATAAATGGATCAGAGTCTATTATATGGCAAAAAACTGTATTCCTGCCTAATGTCTTTCAAAAAATCCAGTAAAGATCAATAACAGATCAAAACATGAGAGTTAAAAATCAATAAAGCTTTTAGGGAGCTCAATAGAAAACAATATAAGATGAATATACACAGATTCCTCAAATGAGACAGTAAAATGTGAATAATATATGAAAAAATTGTTAAATTACATAATTTCAAGTACTGCTTTCTTAGAAGTCACCTTCAGTAGCAGAGAAGAATTGCATAGACTGGGAGAAGCTATTCACTTTGTATAACTGACAAAGGACTAGTTTTCAAAATACATCAAGTTCTATAATAAACAACATGAAAAGCGTAGCTTAACGAACATAGATTCCCAGAAAATTTGGACAAATATTTCACAAGCAATGGTATCCAAATTACCAATAAACATATGTAAAGACATTATTCTTGTTTATCAGGAAATGTAAATTAAAATAATAATGTAAAGCCATAAAACACACACCAGAAGGGTTAAAGTAAAAATGATGAAAAACAGCAAGCATTTGCAAGAACATGGAGTCCTGAAACAACCATGAGCTATAAGTGGGTGTGCAAATTGATAAACACACTTTCTCAGTCTGCATGGCAGACTACATCAAAGCTAAAAACATGCATGTCATAGTATTTGGCAATTCTCCTCCTAGGTATATATTCCACAAGATATGCATTTGTTTGCCAAACACACGTATCAGAATATTCATAGCAACACTCTTCATCCTCAACAAAGGACCATTGCCCAAGTGCTTGTCACTGGATAAAAAAGTGTTATATTCATACATTATGATACCACCCTACAGCAATGAGAAGATATGGATAAAATTAAAACAAAAAATCAGAGAGAGTGAAATGCATACAGAGAGATTCATTTTTTTTAAAATACTAAAATAAGGAAAACAAATGTATTCTGTCCCAAATCAGGGAAGGACTGGCTTTAACAGTGACAATTACCCCAGGGAAGAACAAGGGGGCATCTGTGAGGCTGGTTACCTGGTGAAATTTTTTATTTTTTTAATTTTATCTCAGAGATGATTAGACTATGACATTTGGCTATGAAAATTCATCAAAGTGTACATTCATGATACATGATTATTTTTATAATTTTTATAGTTCAATAAATCTTAAGTGTGGAAAGCAAGGTTTTTAACATAATATCCATAATTTTCATTATATACCATATCTTTCTCTTATGCCATTGTACATTTTCTCTTTGAATAATGAAGCTTTGTTTTTATTAATAGACAAAATTCCAATCCAAGCTGTGACCCATTACAGACATCACATATTATATAACACAAGGGAAGGAGGACAGCTATTTAATTTCTGATATTTCCATTTCTGGAATAGAACCCAGAAGGCACAGATTTAAACATTTTTTATTAGAACCACCCATGGCAAGAAAGCAGGCTCAACATGTGTGCCCCAAATCAGTCCTGTCACCAGCTTTTTTCAGCATAATCAGAACATATAAGTTTCAATTTTATGACAAAAATACATTAATTTGTCTAATTTTGCAGCCTGTTAAGATCTTAAGAATTCAAAGCAAAGACCCATCTTGAAAAATACTATGCATATTTTGTAATGGAAATTTTATGCTGAATTTCTCATAGCAAACAAGTGGACTTCTTTTGAAGGAAAAAGGAGAACCCAAAATATTCAGAACACAGGAATCATCTATGCATCTCAGTGTATACTGCCCTTATGAATATTGAAATTAAAAATTTAATAGTGATTTCTATTTAAAAATTTTAGCAGTTCATGTTTCCGGGGACTATTCACAAATTAAAAGCTTACTACACTGAAACACCACTTTTCTGTATTTTTAAGGAAAGTTTTGATCTGCTATGTAAGATAGAAGCTTCATTAGGTAAGATGACAGGGAATTACTGGATTAAATTTTTATACACTAAAATTGAATCATTATTTTTTAACTGCATAAGTTCATCAAGTATTTTATGTATTATATGTTACGTTTATATGTCCTGATGCTCATATGCTTCTTTTTTAATTTTTTATTGGGGCATTATATTCATATATCGTATTGGGGTAAAAAAGTTGTGTGTACATACATGTACTTCACATATACATAAATACCAAATAAAATAACACAGTCCTTCTAGCTGGCACATTGAATTACTACTGTTCATGTTCCAACACAAATATTACTAACAATTACAAAACTTTTTAAATTGCCACTACTATCATTGGTTCGGGTGTAGAACACTGGGAAAAGCATTGTTTCCATTAAAACATTATTACATGACACTCTAATAAACCCCATTGAAAGACAGGTACCCCAAAGGAGAAACTGTACGGGGGCACTTACTTGCCTGTAGAAGGTGCCCAAAGCCATGTGAGTGGGTTGTTGGGAAAATTTAGCTAAAATGCTTAATAAATATCTGAAGTATGAGTGAAATCACATGATTATAATAATGTGGGATACTTCAGACACTATATACATTCATACCCACTTGAGATCCCTTCCAACAGACCTACTGTGTGCTTACAAGAAAGACTGGCTATAGCATGGTGTCTAGAGAAAGACCTGCTTGTGACACAAACCTGAAGAGAACAGCCTGCATGGAAAGGGTGCAAATCACCACAATGATGATTCTCCCATATACCTTACATGGAACAGAAGCTTGAGGATATATCTGTTATTCTACATAAGACATCTGTGTTTTACCAAAATTATAAAACATACAAAGAAGCAAGAATAAAAAATACATGTTTCAGAGAAAATGAACAAAATCAGGGTCACAAATGACAAAGCTGTTGTAACTGCTAGACATGGTCTTTAAAATAAATGCAATTAATAAACTAACATCTGCAATGAAAATAATGGACGACGTGCATTACCAGATAGTAAGCTATAAGAAAGAATATACTGGAAAGACCATAGATGCAGAAAGTAAGAGTTGAAATATGTCTGTGATGATCTCATCAGTAAATAACACAGACAAAAAGACATCAGTGAACTCAATACCCATTAATAAAAATTACTCAAGCGAAGACACAAACAGAAAAGAGGTTACATTAAAATAATAAACAAAAGTAAACAGCACACACACACAAAAATAGAAAAGACAGACACAGAATGTGAGACAAAAGTCTAATATATATACAAATGGTCCACAAAAGAATGAAGGAATGGAGCAAAAGGGATATTCAAAGATTATAACGTATTAGAAATTTCTGAAATAAATAAGAAATAAAGACAATTTCAGGAAGTCTCAATAACACTAGGAAAAATAAAATAAACAAAAATAGGAAAACATATCTTACTCAAACAGCTGAAAACCTAAGTGAAACAAAACTTTGATATTAGCCAGAAAACATGACACATTATAAACAGAAGATCAAAGGTAAAATTTGCATCAAAATTTCTGGTAGAAACTATACAAGTAAACATACAGTGAAGTAACATCTTTATAACACTTTAAAAGCAAAAAAATGTTTAGTCAGAATTCCGTACCTAGTAAAAATTGTTTTAAAAATTAATGAGACGTAAAACCTTGTTTTGCTCAAACACAGAAAAGTAGAATTCTTTACTTACAAACTTAAATATAAAAAAATTTAGAGGACATTCTTCAGAAATAAAGAATATGATAAGAGACAAAAACTTGTATCTATACAAAGAAATAAAAAATATTGAAAAAGAAAGAATAAAAGTAAATCTATATAATTTATTTTTCTTCTAATTGTCCTAATAAGTAACTGTTTAAATAAGAAATTAGCATTGTATCATGTGTGTATAGCATATGTAGAAGTAAAATCCTTGATATGATTTTATAAAGGATAGAGAGAGAAACTGGAAGAGTACTGTTGTAAGATACTTTAGCTATACATAAAATAGCACAATAATTTAAAGGTAAATCATGAATAAAGATATATGTTGTGAAGACTGGAAAGTGTACATATTTTTAAATGTTATATAATGGACCCAGAGTGTGGATGAATTTAATTTATGAAAAATAATTCCAAAATAGACCAAAAAGAGTTAGAAAATAGATATTAATCCACTTATATCAGTAATTGTAAATATGAGAGGTTTAGACATGTATTTTAAAAGACAAAATATTCAATTGAATAATAAAGTAAAGCAAGATCCAAGATCCAAGTATATCCTATCTAAAATCAGAAATAATACAAACTATTTAAAAAGAGTAACATTGATATTTTAAAGGAAAGCTATTAAATATAAAATTTAAGCTGGAGAAGTTATGGTGATAAGTAGCCAATATAGTTTTCAGAATAAAAAATATTGCAAATGATAAATAAGAAAATTGAGTTATGATAAATGTGTCAGTTCACAAGGACTTGGCACACAAGGGCTTGGCAATAAACCTGAATGCATATGTACCTAATAACAGATTCTCAATAAAGTTGGTAGACATGAAAGGAGAAATTGACTAATCCACAAATATAGTTGGAGAATTTATCATATTTTTCTTAGTAAATGACAAAACATGTAGATAAAAATCATTAAGCCTAAACCGGGCGTGGTGGCGCACGCTTGTAATCCCTGCGCTTGGGAGGCGAGACAGGAGGATCTCGCAGGTTTGAAGCCAGCCGCGCTGGCGTTAAGAGATCCTGTTTCAAAAATATAAAATAGGTCTGGGAGTGTAGCCCGGAGGTAGAAGGGCTTCCAGGAACCCCAGTACCACCAAAAAAAAAAAAAATCATTAAACATTATATATATATATATATATATATATATATATATATATATATATACACACACACACACACACACACACACACACACACACACACACACACACACACACACACCTTGACATAATTAGGCCCAGACTGGCCTCAAACTCATGATCCTTCTGAGTCAACCTCCTGAGTAGCTTTTTCTGTTTGTTTTATATTGTTAAGATTTCTTAGAATTCCCAATATATATGCAATTTATTTCTATTTTATGGCTTAATGAACATAATAAACCCATGAAATTATGTTAAATAGTAATAGTAGAGTGAACAGCTTTGCTTTGTTTCTGATCACAGTTAAGAATAGCTTTACCTTTGATCTCAGTTATAGAAATTTTGTATATCACTCTTATTGAATTAGAGGTGTTTGTTTCTCTTCCTACTTCACTCACACTTTTTTTCCATGAGTGAATACTAAAATGGTTCAAGTTATTTTTTACTGAATATATTGAAATGATAATATGATTTTCTTCTTCTTTGGTTCATATGTTAAATTATGTTCTTCTTGTTGTTGTTACATTAAGAAAATCTTGCATTCCTGGAGTCTTTTTTATTAATTGTTCAATTGAGTCAGTTTTTTTGTTAAGAAATGTATCCCTGTGTTATGAGTGGTATAGGGATTCCATCCGTTTTTAATGTCTTATCTTTAGTATCTTTCTCTCTAATGTTTTCAGTTTTGGTAACAGATTGTAGCTAGCTCCATAGAATGAGATGAGACGAGTTAAGTCTTCTTTTATATTCTAGAAGGATCTGTATAAATTGAAAATATTTTATCATAGAATTAATCTGAAAAGCTATTTGTATCTGGAAATTTTATTTTTGTGATGTTTTTAATTATAAATCCAATTCAGTTAATAGATGAAGAAATATTCAGTTTCTTTATTCTAAAGTAAACTTTAGCAGTGTATGTCTTTCAAGGTTTGTGTATTTCATCTAAATTGTCAACTCGGGTATAAAATTATAAAATTTTATCATCCTTTATCTTGGTGATAGTTATACAATAATATGCATTTGTCAGAACTTAAATAATTTTACACCAAATGAGTTATATTGCTGTCTAAATTGTCCTTTAATTTTTAAAATGGAGGGTGAAACTTTTTAGCCGATGAGACATTTACTGACATATCCCCATATTTTTGTGTATGTGGTGCTGGGAATGGAACCCAGAGGCTTTCTACCTCTGGGCTATACTCCCAGACCTATTTTCTATTTTATTTGGAAACAGGGTCTCACTGAGTTGCTGAGAGCCTCACTAAGTACCTGAGGCTGGCTTCAAACCTGTGCGATCCTCCTGTCTCAGCCTCCCAAGTGCTGGGATTATAAGCATGTACCACCACACCATGTGACATATCCCCTTTAAATTACTCTCCTTCAGAAAGTTGTCCAATTAAATTAAAAGTTTAACAATTTGGTGATATTAAAACAAATCTGAAATATTTTATTTCTGTGCTGAGGCAATTTATTTATAAGTAGAGCTTGCTCTCTAATAAAATATGCTAAATAAAATCATTATGTAAAAAAGAATGTTTACTACAGATAAAATTTTCAAAATTGCATTATATAGTTGGAGTATCTTACATGCCCAAACATGTTTCTTTATCACATATTTTCACCCAAGTAACTGTTTTATAGGAGTGTTATAGAAAAGCCTTATACTTAGCTTGCTAATTATAGCTACCTTTTCTGAGACAAGATGACAATTAAAAGTATATTAAAATTCCATGACTGCAGACTTTTGAAAACATCATAATAAAAATACTAAAATTTTGAAAAGCTGTGTGCAGTATCTGACCATAATATGGATCAGATGTACCATTATAGATTATGTAGAAACAAGAACATTTCTCATTTTTTCTAACAAATACTATAAAGAAAATTATATTTTAATTACAGAACATATGGAAGACTATAGTTATAGCTACTGAAAGATAAAAACATAAAATGTTTAACAATAAGATTGAACTGAGAACATTTAAGTTATAAATATTTCCAAACCCCTCAAAGAAGTGCAGGAAAGATAGAAGCCATTAAATATAAGCTTTCATTATTAAAAACCACTGGGAGCAGTTGGGAGAAGACACACACATCTTCTTTACTGGCCCTTTGGGAAGTAACATATTTATATTAAGATTACATACATCTTCTTTTTGGTTTCACTACCTGATTCATCAGTACATACCCTGCTGTACTCCAGCTATCCTTTTTTTTTTTTTTTTACCAGCTATTAAAAACACTTTGGTTGTCACAAATTCACAAGATAATTGGTCTTTTTGCCTTAATTGATTTGAAATAAATGTCATTTCAAAAATAAAGAATAGTGGACATAGTTTTCTAATGAAAAGAAAGTATGGTTTTTAGAGGTTGAGTTGATGAGGTTTTGACTAGACAAATGAGCTATTAATGTCCTTTAAACAACCCATTAGTTGCCAAGGGTTTCAGGGACATCTGTTGATGACACTGAAGTTGATCAATTTTAGGTGCAACTTTACTATTGGGAAATTCAACCACCAACTCAATGAGAAATTTAAATGAGGTTAATGCTTTTATGTCTACCTTCGTTATAAAACACAGTTGATTTTTGTCAGCCTTTATTCCAGAAAAGCAAAATGGTAAAACAAGGAGAAAACATCTATTGTCTTTGATTCAAAGTCAAGCTTTGACTTTGCACATTTTAATACAAAAATGAGTTTCCTTCTTTTGCAATACTCTTCAGTAAATTTAAAACTATAGACATAAAATTTTTATAATAAAAAGTTAAATGAAAGGAAAATGTAAAATCTTCATCCTTCCAAACCTAAACCCAAGGATAAAAATAATGCATTTCTCAATTTTTCCTATGTAATTAATTTGATTCTGAGTCCTCATCCCTCAGTGCTGGAGAACATTTACCCTTTGTAATTTTTAAGGTGCCCATCCTCTCATGAAAGTAAAACAAGGGTGTAACATTCAATGTCAACATATTGGGGGAGATTTCCACATTGTCCTTGTTTAGTGAATTTAATCACAGTTGACATCCTTGCTTCAAGTCGGATAGCCATGCATATGTTTTAAAACACTAGTAAGGCTCTTCTCCCTGCAGCCTTGCTATCTGCTCCAAAAGTTAAAAGAAAGTAAAATCCTGGAGTTTTCCACAATACTCTTCTTACTAGTGTGAGACCTTGAGGCTCAATGTCTTCAGTTGAAATATAGGGAATAAAACAATTAGCAGAATGAGGTCTTGTGGCAATGAATAAAATAAATTATATGAATGTCAAGCACATTTTAATAAATCTTTGCTATTCGGTAGCTACATATTTGTTGAGAAAGAATTTTCTCCCTAACCAAATTTAGGTTCCAAGTTCTCTTCCAGATTTTCTTCTCAATTTATCCTTTAATCTCGGGGTTCATTGTCTATCCTTGTCTGGCCTGCACTGTTCAGTTTTAGAGGAAATTAGTAAGCCAATTTAAAGAGAATTTCCTACCGTTGACATCTGATCTCTACTGACACTTGGTTAAATTTCTCTTTCTAACCTCTGATCATCCTGATCTGCTTTCAGCAAGTATCACAACTTTTCTTCCTTGAAAATTTTCCATCCTTCCACCAGCAACCCAAACCTGTTTCTTGGCTATAAATGCTTCCCTTTTCCTTCCATTATTTGGAATTACTGACATCTCTTTTTCTATATTGCAATAGTTCCTAAATAAAATCTGTTTTCACTGCTTTAACTACTTAATCTAGGTCCTGTTTGCTTTAACATCATCAAGATCAGTTTTTTTTCTAGAACTCAAATAATAGTAAAACAAACAAAAAATGAAAGGATATCATAAAAGTTTATTTTAAAATGAATAATTTAATTATTTATTAGTCTCTCTAAAGCATTAATGGGATAAATAGAATGAGAGACATTGTTCTGTCTTTCAAGTATTTTATATACATTCAAAAAATAATATACTAAAAATTATTGATTTTTTTGTGTGCATGTTTAATGTATGTGAGGAACTAATGGGATAGTCTCATAAGAATTCTAATGATTAATTCATTTCAAACATAATTACAAATAATCACAGGATATCAGATTATTAAATTATTAGGACATTGGATTATCAAAGTAGACAATGAGGGGTCACAGCAGAGAACATGGAACATAAAGAGACAATGTCCTTTTCACTTTGGAGGTTCTCCCTTAAATGTGTGTTTCTTACTTTCCTCAATAAGCCTGTTATTTGTTTCTGTCTCTTAAAAATAAGATACAAGTGACAAGAATACAGTTTAATCAAATATTACAGGCATCATACAGGTCACATGTGATAAATAAAACAAGAAAAACTTTGACTTTTGATTTGCTAGTAGAGGAGAGATTCCTTTTACTTCAATGTGCCTAAGCTAACCGCAGGCTGAGAAAAAGGTTTTGTGTCAAACAGAAACACTGAATAGGTTCCAATTTATGTCAGACTAATAATAATTGAGTAATAGTAAAAAGATTATAGCACCATAGCCATTTCTTAAAGCTCTCAGAAATAATGTCCTATGGGATTTATGAGTCGAAGTAGAGGGTCTGGAGTACATTCTCTTTCAAAATTCAAATCTCTTCTCCAGGATTCAACAAACCTTCTATGAAGAATTCCCATTGGACAGAACAGCAGGTATCATGATATCAAGAATGTGACTGTCTCCTGTCTCCATATGCACCATAGGAAGAAGCTTCTTCTACCACAAAGCTCAGCCTTTGAAGGGCTGCTTTGCTTCAGGCCACATCAGAATGCCTGCTCACTTCCCCAACTGAGTCCTAAATGCTGAAGGCAACACAAGATTTTCCCCCAAACTTGATAGATTAAACAGCCATTCAACAGGCTCCTTGGAGAAGCTATTATAGAAATTAAAATGCCCTTTTTTAAAGTTGCAGAAGTCCCTGCTAGGACTCTGTTTCATCCCCTATGCCATCTTGCCTCTCTGTAAAATAAAAAAAAAGTGCTTATGGGTAATGTTCATTGCACTGGGAATATCCAAAGCAATGAATGGCTTTTAGAGTTGATTAAATGCTAAAGTGAAGCTTTTTGATAACCATGAGAGCTGACTATTGTAAGTGTACTCTAGTGTCATGAATATTACTGCTAATACATGATAAGATTTTTAAAAGGACATAATAAAGTATAATAAAGAATAGATCACTTCCTTTCCTTTTGAGGTTTTGAAAGAGCTATCGTCTTTGCCTTTGGTCTTTACAATGACTGCAAAAGAGAAGTCCTTTTAAAGTGAGCGACTTGGCCAGGAAGGTTATATAATGAGATTAATAGCTTAAAGGAATGGACTGTGCCACAGGCCATGATGAGGTTAAAGATATTTTAATATCAAAAAGGGCTTTGAGGAGAATACAATTTGACATTTGTGAGCTGACATTGACAGAAACATTTGTCGATTAATAAGAGCAGGTGCCTCTTTCTGTACATTGCTTAGCTGGGGAGATTGTGAGAAAAGCACTTATTATACGAAAAGTTTATTAAATAAATATATAATAGCTAGAAGAATTACTAAAGTGAAGTGAAGTGTTGCACTTGGAGTCATTGTTTTGAATTATATTTTAGAACTATATTTAAAAATTATATTTGATCCTTTAAAAACTAAAAATCATTTTTTTAAAATATTAATTCTACATATTAACCTATGTGTATTGAAAGGATATTGTTTTCACAATGCTCAGAAGTCTTCTTTTTAATTTTGGAAATAAATTAATATTATAAATATGAAGGAATAATTAGACTTTGGGTAGTTTAGAGGGATTTGATTTCAAATATTGTGGTTATTTAATCATATAGTATAAGCTACAGACAAAAATCATGATTCAAGGACAAAGTGGCTCATTATAGTATGTATTAATTTTAAAACCTTTCTGGTTTTATAGATATGCTATGCCAAAACACACGATTCCTCCAGTTAATTTGTTAGACTGGAACTTCTCTGTCTTCAGAGAAAGAGATGATTTCAGGAATTACCAGTCCAAGACATGGACCACAGAGGGTGCATGGTCTTTCATGGACTCACAGGAACAGGAGGATACTGCTTCAGATACAGCAGACATGGACACAAAGGTCATCACTATCACTCTATAGTTCTGTGATCTTGGATAAAATTATTTAACTCAGTGATACTAACGAGCAATTGTTGCCTCCACCTAAAGTTTTGGCAATGTGAGAGACTTAAGAATGAAAGACATATGTCGTCCACATTGTACATATGTAAAATAACTTGATTTTGGTTGCTTTGGGAAAAAGCACTTATTCCACGAGGCCATCATAATATTTCAGTTTTTAATGCATCTATTCCTCTTCTTTAGGATGTTTTCTTTGGAGCAATTACTTGCTGTCTTGCTTATAATGTTGGAAATTATCAGAAGAGCCAGACATTCTTGTTCTTAATCCATAGAAGCTCAACCAAGGAGTTTTTCCTTCAGGAATTTTGAAACTTGACTTAACTAAAATAGGACAAGTAAGTGCCCTTTCAAGTTTCAATACAACTCAGTAGCAGTAACAGAGGTTGTGGGGAGGCCAATTAACTTCAGAATAATTGTTGTGCTTCCTGCTGGGCCTTCTTCCCAGAAGAGCCCCTTGATTTCCTGATCATCCTCCAAGATTTCTCTCCCAAGTGGCTGTCAATTTCATAAGAGCTCTAATATCCTTTTATTAAATTACTTTTTGCTAAGGTAAGCTAAACAAAACAAGCCCAAATCAAGGTAAATATAAGTGTATGCTTTTTTGTTATTGTTGTTACTTTAGGTAAAGCTCTTAATAATATGGCTTATGTTTTAGTTTTCCTATATTGATAAATAGGATAGCAAGAGATATATGTATTTTTTTGAGACTAGGGATTGAGCCCAGAAGCATTCTATCTTTGAGTTACATCCCCAATTCCCAGCCCTATTTTGTTTTTAATTTTTTTTTCTTGCAGTAGCAGGGATGGAACCCAGGGGCATTACACCTCCGAGCTGCACTCCCAGGCCTATGTTTTAGTCTCTTTATTTTTGATACAGGATTTCACTGAGTTGCAAAAGGTCTCTCTAAGTAGCTGAGGCTGTCCACTAACCATGGTCCTCAGGTCTCTGCCTCAGAATGCTGGGATTACAAGCCTGTGCCACCACGGCTGGCCTTGTTTTTTTAAATTTTGATACAGGATCTCACTAAGTTGCAGAGGGCCTTGCTAAGTTGATGAGGCTGGTCGAAAACCTGCAGTTCTTCTTTCTCAGCCTCCCAAGGACTGAGATTACAGATATTTACAACTATACCTTACTGTTTTTGACAAAAGCAATGCTCAAAATACAAACTGATATATATTGAAGTCTCATTTAAATATCACAATTTCATAAGGGGCCTAGAAGGCCAGTAATACTTTCATCCCCTTTTTCAGAGTGGAGAATCTATGGATTTAGATTTAAAAGAGGGATCAGACCCATCACCAAGAACTGATGCTGTCAGGGAACTGGAAGGCAAGGAAAAGGCAAAAAGATGTGGCCAAATAGGCAGGGTGTGACGCATTCACTAAAGAACCAGGTTTCCTGAAGAACAAGTTAAGAGGAGCAGTGCACAAACGTCATGGCAGCTACAGAAGTAAAACCATCATGACCACGACATGCGTGCAGGGCTGGTG
Source organism: Muscardinus avellanarius (assembly GCF_963383645.1). Lineage (NCBI taxonomy): Eukaryota > Metazoa > Chordata > Mammalia > Rodentia > Gliridae > Muscardinus > Muscardinus avellanarius. The sequence goes on from NC_137788.1 coordinate 71,052,622, forward strand.
TAACTCTGTATCACAACTGGTAATGCAGTCTACAAAAGGAACTGAGAAACCCACTCTAAACGCCAAAATCTGAACAAGAACTGCGGCCCCTGATCAATCAGCACATCAACACATTTCTAAACCTCTGACTGAATTGTCTTTCTTTCTTCCTAGGATTGCATATTACTACATGGACATAACTATATAGGTATATCAGACACAGCCTGGCCTACAGAAGTTCCTTTCATACATCAGAATGTTCCCTACCAAGTCTTCCCTTTCTTCTCCAATTCTCCCCAGACATGATAAGAATCATGTACCAGATTGCTTAGAAAAGATAATACTTTAAGTTCTTCTTTTTCTGCATCAGCAAGCAGCAAGCTCCATTGACTGTGCCATCTGAGGCACATCCAGATCCTTCATTTATCCCCATTTCAGCTCTTATCACCCTTCAAGACCTCTTTGCTTGAACTGCTCAAACAGCCTTTGAACTGAGTTAATCTCTTCTATTTTTTTCTCCATCTGACCCATTCCCACACAACAGTAAGAGAGAGATTGCTGAGATTGTGTGAATCAGGTCATGCCAGTCCCTGTTTAAAATTGTCTAATACCTTCTTATTGCACCTAGAATAACACAAGACTCCCTTACCAGGTTAAGAAAGACCTCTCTGATCTGGCCTCTGCATCCCTGTCCAGTGTCATCTCCTATACCTTTTCTCTTGTAGTCTGTTCCTGCTATATGGGCTGTCCTTCAGCTCCTGGCTCATCCTCCCTATGCAGGCCTTTCTCCTTTAATTATGAATGGGTGGCCCATTTTTGAGATTCACAGCTCAGCTTCAAAATCACACCCTCAGAGGCATCTACACTGCACCTTCTAACAGCGCAGCTGCTCACTAGAAATTTCTCCATACCACATAGCTCTACATGATATTTTGACTGTTACTCTCATTCATTCATTCATTCATTCATTCATTCATTATCCACATCATCGTTCAAGGTGTAAGCCTCATTAACACAAACCCCTGGTTTATCCTGGTTTACCATTTCATACCAGTACCTAACACAGTTCCTTACACATGGTTTGTGCTCAGTGAACAGCTACCAACTCAATGAATGAAAGAGGGACGGACACAAAAAATCTAATATTCATCATGTGCAAGCAATATTCAAATATGTAGCTAAATAACTCTGGGTGACAAGGTGCAAGGCAATCTTTATATTCATGTTGTTAGAGATTGACATAATTAGAGACTTGATTAATATTTTATTATCAATTGATATTTAGGACTTTTGCCCAAAGCCTGGTAACATTTTTTTCTGAAAATCAAAAGGTTCTTTTCTGTCAGAAATAAATGCCATAGAGCGATTAGGGTATTAGTTATCCATTTAGCAAAGAAAAGTACTGTTTTCTTTTTAATCAACCAACAGGATTGTCTTTCACACAAAACAACACTGTTTCCTCAAAGGAGCAGCTGTTTATGGTGGAAAGGGGTTGCTGCAGAGGGTTAAAACAAAAAAGTGATCTAGGAAGTGTTTGGTCTGAGCCACTCTCCACAGACCCACAGATAATTTAGCAGGCTGGTTGCTACGAGTGTAAGGGAAAGGACAGGGTTTTGCTTTCTGGCCTCGAGCTCTTAGACCTTTTTCTAAGAACTCAGACATGGCCCACACATTTTCAGTTTCCTAGCTTCTGCAGTTGGTATATAATATCCTGCTGCTGCCTGCACACAGATGTTATGCTTTAGATTTACTATCAGCACTTTACTTAGCTTTCACTTTTCCCTTCTGTAGCTGTTTTCTCTTTGGCACTCAATATTTACATATTATTTTCTTGGCTCCCTTACCATTATGTATTTTTGCTAGTTTATTAATTCTGTGTTTTAAATATTCACTTGTTTTATCTTCTGCTTACCTTAAAACTTCTTAGGCTGCTTTGTCCTTTCTTAGTAACTCATTTGTTTTTTTTTTCTTTTCTTTCTTTTAGCTTTGCATATGTAATTTGCCAATTTTCTTTCTGTCTTTTGCTAATTTAAGTTTTACTGTTCAGAACTTAGTTCTATATTTAGCTGTTTTGCAGTCTCTCATTCTTAATAATTATTTCATCTTTTATTACAATTTATGCTACTTTTATTCTTTTAATTATTTCCTATCTAAAATGTCTTGTCATATTTTCTTAGCTTGTGCCTACATATTTAAATTGGACCTATTAATTACTCTTAAATATATTTGTATATGAGCAAAAGTCACATGTGTGCTGTTCAGTTAAGAGACTCCCTGCTCTGGGCAAGATTGGACCACCATTTTTTTTTTTTTTTTTTTTTTTTTTACTTTTCATTTAATCTTTAGTGGGTACTTCTGACCCCTGTGAAACTAAATCTCCATTTACAAAAAACTAATATGTGATTTCCTTTCTTTCTTTTCTTTTTTTTTTTTTTTTTTTTAGGTCTGGGGGTGGAACCCAGGGGCATTCAACCTCCAAGCTACATCCCCTGCCCTATTTTTTATTCTTTATTTTGAAACCGGGTCTCACTGAGTTGCAGAGGGCCTCACTAAGTAGCTAAGGCTGTCTGTGAACTGCAATCCTCGAGTCTCAGCTTCCTGAATGCTAGGATAGCAAGCGTGTGCCACCACGCCCAGCTTGTGATTTCAAATCACTAATGTGAACAAAAATAAGAAATAATTTTTCAAAGTCCATTGCCAAAATTAATGCCAATACCTTGGAATAAAGTAACTTACTCATAGTCTAAACAAGTTCATATCTCCTCAGAATGATCTAGAGAATGGAGGCAGAATAATTGTTAATTATTAATGCTATTCCTAGGCCTCACCACATCATACTTTATTCAGAATATTTGAGATATAGGCCTTGAGCTTTTCTGTATCAAGCTACTCTAGTATATTTTTAAGGCATACTCACCTCTGAAAAACAGTATCTTCAATTATTCAACCCCTTCATATAAAAATACAAGTATGAAATCTATCAAGCAGGGCGTGGTGGCGCACGCTTGTAATCCCCGCGCTTGGGAGGCAGAGACAGGAGGATCGCGCAGGTTCGAAGCCAGCCGCGCGTGCTGGCTTAGGAGACCCTGTTTCCAAATAAAAAAGTATAAAAAATAGGTCTGGGAGTGTAGCCCGGAGGTAGAAGGGCTTCCAGGAACCCCAGTACCACCAAAAAAAAAAAAAAAAAAAAAAAGAAATCTATCATTTTTGTCCTAAATAACTACATGAAAATAAACAAGTTATTAAAACATAATAAAATATATTTGGAAAATAACTCTCCAGATTTAATTTGCTTATTAAACAGTCCTTCAAGGTTCTAATGTTGTACCAGAGAAGAAGGCAGGAAAGAAAGTATTAGCTACTATCCTGCCAACCTACAGTCAAAGTCTCTTTTACCTAGCTACTTTCACTTAGTTTCTGAAAGCATCATGTCCCTGCAGTCTCTCTGTAGGTTTGCAGTTATATATAACATTATCAATAGCACCACAACTACATGGTAATCATGAATTTCTTCTTGATGTAAATAGTGGAGTTTTTCATGGCAGGGTCTTTGTCTTTGTTCTTAGTACTTGGAATTAGTGACAGCACCTAACTAAGAGTAAATTCTCATAGAAAAATAAATAGAAGCTGAGGGCAGTGGTAAAGGCCTCTGTATAATCTCTGTATAATCTCTGTATTTGTGGCAGATTAAGGATGAGACAGGAGGACCACAAGCTAGAGGCCAATCATGGCAAGTTAGCAAGATCTTATTTCCAAATATAAAGGGCTGGGACTGTAGCTCAGTGGTAGAACACCCCTGGGTTCAATCCCCATTAATTAACACACACACACACACACACACACACACACTCACACAGACATTTTTTAATTAATAACAACCATCATTAAAAGAGAAATGTGTGTCCTCACATATTGATCCAATATGATAGAAATAGGATATATTAGTTTTTGTTCCTCCTTTAATCTAAAATCAATTTCAGTAGCCTCAAATCGATAGGCTTTGAGCCTTTGTATAATCATGACATAACAAGAATAATTAGTTCTGGTGAACCAAGAACAGAATAAAAAATTAGCAATATGGAACTCAATTTAAAGAGAATCTACATGCAGAGGGTCTCCTGGTGAACAATATGTGGTTTTAATTATTGTTCAATATCACACACTTCTCTGCAGGTGATGCATATATCCCCAACCATGATACTGGGCTTGACTATGTAACTGCCTTTGCCCAGTGAAATTTCAGTAGCCATGACACAATAGAAGACTTAAATACCTGCATGTGGTATTGTTCACTGCTTGTGTTCCAATGTCTTCCCTTGAAAATGTGCCTGAGGGAGCTGCTGTGCCTTTGGCTAGGTGCCAGAAAAAGTAAGCATGGAACAGCCCAGAACTGAAACACAGTGTGGATCTAAGTGTAATGAAAATCCTGCCTGAAGCAGAGCTTCTCAGCCAAGCTCTATCTGCATCTGCTGTCAGCCTACAGACCTGCAGCAATGAGCTTCCATTCCTCTTGAAACAACTGAGTTTGGGGGCAATTTCTTATGCAGTATGTTGGGAGAATAGCTTTTGATGTAATGCTTACAGAGAGAATGAACTGAATGGAAAAAAAAATGCCAAAATGTGATTTGCAGATTTATAATGAAAGGTATTAATCTGTTGGGTGTTGTGGTGCATACCTGTAATTCCAGTACTTGGGAGGTTGATAAAAATGAATCACAGGTTTGAAATTAGCCTCAGCAATTTAGTTAGGCCCTCAGCAACTTAGTGAAACCTAGTTTCAAAAAAAAAATTAAAATAGTTCTAGGGGTCTAGCTCAGAGGTAGAACATTTCTGAGTCCTATCCACAGTAACCACAACATACAATGTTAATTTGTTTTAACATAACTATTTTCAAAACTGAACAATAATCATGGCTTATTCTATTACCATCATCTTTTTATTTTTCTTGTGAAACTGGAAATAGAATCCAAGGGCATCCAGCCCTGTGTTTTGCTTTGTTTTGTTTTGTTTTGTTTTGTGGTGCTGGGGATGGAACCCTTCTACCTCCACGCTACACTCCCAGACCTATTTTATATTTTATTTGGAAATGGTCTTTTAAGTCACGGAGGCTGGCTTTAAACATGTGTGATCCTCCTGTCTCTGCCTCCCAAGTGCGGGGATTACAAGTGTGCACCACCAGACTCAGCCCAAACACTGTTTCTTATTCCTCATTATACATATATATATATATATATATATATATATATATATGTATATATATATGTACATGGTGCATTGTAGTCATACATCACAATGGAATACAAGACTTGTGAGGATATACAAGCACACATCATCCAATTAGCCCTTATCCAATCCCCACCCAAATCCCTCCCCTCCCTTGATCCCATGTTTGATTGGTTATTAACTTTGATACATTTGTTTACGTACAGCATGGGTTTTAAAGAGATTCCATCATCCCCCATCCCATACCCTCTGATTGGTCACCTTAATTGCTCCTTTATAGGGCCCTTTCTTCAACTAGATCTCCTCCTATTATCTATTTCTTCCTAGTTTTTGCATATTAGGAAAAGCATCTGTTTTTTTAATTTTTTGATATTTCTCTGTGTATGCCGCATTGCAAGTTCCAATCTTACTCTTGACGGTCCTGGCACTGGCCTGGCCACCCGGCAGACACTGATCCTGGCCTCACTGTCTCCAGCACTGGCCTTGCCTCATGGCAGGCCCCGATCCCAGCTTCACTGGTCACGGCACAGTTCTAACCCCTTGGCTGGCTCCGATCCCAGCCTCAGAGGCCCCAGCACTTGCCTTGCCTCACGGCAGGCTCCAATCCTGTCCTTGCTGGCCCCAGCACCGACCTAACCCCTCAGCAGGCTCCGATCCTGGCCTCGGAGGCCCCAGCACCGGCCTTGCCTCATGGCAGGCTCCAATCACAGCCTCACTGGCCCTGGCACCAACCTCATCCCTCAGCAGACTCTGATCCCAGCCTCAGAGGCCCCAGCACCGGCCTTGCCTCATGGCAGGCTCCAATCCCAGCCTTGGTGGCCCCGGCATTGGCCTTACCCCTTGGCAGGCTCCAATCCTGGCCCCGGAGGCCCCAGCACCAGCCTTGCCTCACAGTGGGCCCCAATCCCAACCGGGCTGGCCCCAGCACTGGCCTCACCCCTCAGCAGGCTCTGATCCTGGCCGCGGAGGCCCCAACTTCGGCCTTGCCTCACAGTAGGCCCTGATCCCGGCCTCGCTGGCCCTGGCACCTGCCTAACCCCTCAGCAGGCTCCATTCCCGTCCTCAGAGGCCCTTGCACTGGCCTTGCTTCATGGCAGGCTCTGATCCTAGCCTCCCTGTCCCAGGCACCAGTCTCACCCCTCAGCAGGCCTCGATCCAAGCACCCTTTTCACACAGCATGTTGTCCCTAGTTCCCAAGCGTGTGCGGTGGTAGTGTTCTGCCTTTGGGGTTATTTCTTCAAAAAATCCAGCTGTGTTGCATCAGATCTCTGCCTCCCTTAAGTACTGGCTGCTGCCGTCGCCGCTGCCTCCACCATCTCAATTATTTCCCAAACTCTTTTCCCATACTGCATGTTGTCCATTATTCCTGAGCATGCGGGATGGTAGTATTCCACCTTTGGGGCAATTTCTTCAGAAGATTAGGGTAGGTTGGATCATATTTCTGCCTCTCCCAAATACAAGTCTCCACTGCCACTACAGCTGCCGCTGCCAACACTGCCTTCTTCCCAGGTCTCCACTGAGCTCCCTCCATACAGATGATGTCCAGGATTCTTAAGCATGTAAGGAAGAAGCAGTCCCCCTTCGCAGGGAATTTTTCGAAAGTTCCAGGTCAGTTGGATGTGTTTTGTCTGCATCTCCAGAATCCTGGCTGCCGCCGCGGCCATCTTAACCCCTCTCCAATATTTTTTTTCTTTTCTTTTTTTTCTTTCTTTCTTTCTTTTTTCTTTTTTCTTTTTTCTTTTTTCTTTTTTTTTTTTTGAATAAGAGAAGACAGTATGTGTATTTTGAAGAGGTTGCGGAATCAGGCACTCAGTAGCAATGAATTTTTTCTCCCTTCCAAGAGCGGAGTCCCAAAGCCTCAAGGCACACAGCAGGATCTGATATTCTAAGCACATCACTGCCCGGCGCAGCACAACAGCGCTGAGTTCCTCTGTACCTGAGGCTGGGCCTCCTGCCCGGCATCTGGCCTTCCAGGGAGCATGCCAGGCCACCCACCCCCAACCCAGAACCAGGCCTTCCCAGGAGTGGGTAGGGCTGCCCGCTCCCAGCCCAGGTCTGGGCCTTCCCGGGAGTGGGCCTTATTCCTTATTTTGAAACAGGGTCTCACTGAGTTGCAAAGGGTCTTGCTAAGTAGATGAGGCTGGGATTTGGAATACCAAATGCTGAGATTACAAGTGTGCACCGCCATACCACACTTACCACCACCTTTTTAAATCTATCCATTACCCTTTTTTTTTTTTAGTAGAATTATTAATTGGGTAGAAGAGTGTAGTTAATAATGCTACATTACCTTTTAGCTTTTCTTTGTATATTTATATTGACTCAAACACATAGTAATTGTTTTTTGCCTGAAGTCTTTCCACAATTTTCTTTCACTGAAATTACTACAGTATTAAAGAAAACACCTTATGTTTAACAGTTAATCATATAACTTCTTGGCTTTTCTTCTAGATGTACCATGGATAAATTTTATCTAACAATATTGTCAACTTTTGAGGACATTTTCTAATTTTCTTATATCCTCCCACAGTGCTTAAAATACTTATAAACACAAAATAGATATTTTGTAAACAGAGTGACTATATAGCACAATTTCCCATTCTCATTTAAGACTTTTCCTTCAGAATTACTAGTAAGTAATGAACACTATTTATTCTTAAATTATCATGCCTTGGACAATTAATTATTTGGTCACTTACTAATGAATAACTGCTGAACGATGCAAATTGTCCCTCAGAAAAAGTTATGTGTATACTATCTGCTACTAAAATAAAGCTAAATCTGTTGACATAAGTCAAGAAGTGTTAATGTAAGTGTATCATCTTATTATGAGTTCTCATATTTGGCATAATAGCTGAAGAAAAATGGTGAATAAACCTCTATTTGCCTTCTGTCTTTGAAAGGATAGTGCCTGATCTGATATTCATGTCTGGTTTTTCTCATATGCTGATGTTCTAAATCTTTGTTTGTATAGCAGGAACTCATGGCATATTTCAATTCTATTTATACTGAATTCATATTTCAAAGCATCAGCCTAAAGTAGAGTGAGTTCAGCACAGTTTACAAAATAAAATGCTTATGGTTAAGCATTTATCAATGCCTTTGGAGTCAAACAAGTCAATGAAAAGTGCTGTAAGCAGGGAAGTATTAAAACCAGAACATCCTTACAATAAAACCTAATTTCTGATTTTTCTCTCCTAAAACTTATACTGTTTATGTTCCTGTGAATTTAAGATTATGGTTTTTAATGAACTATGGAGTATAGAAAGCATCAACTTTATAACTGTGAAGACCTGAGTTTTAAAGCCATTTTAGCTATTTTACTAACTAGGTAACCTTGAGAATCTCTGGCAAGGTCAATATTATTTTGGGGGAGAGAAATGGAAAAAGTCATTCTTATTTCATAAAAGTATTTTGAATAGTTAATAAATCAAGTCATAGAGAATAACAAACTCAGTGCTTGATACATGCCATTGTTCAAAATGGTGTTATAAATATTAGCATTTTCTAGCAGGGTGTGGTGGCGCACACTTGTAATCCCAGTATTAGGAGGCTGAGACAGGAGGATTGCAGGTTTGTGCAGCCTCAGCTACTTAGTGAGGCTCTCAGCAACATAGCAAGAACTTGTTTCCAAATAAAATATAAAATAGGTCTGGGAGTGAGCCTGAAAATAGAAAGGCCCTGGGTTCCATCCCCAGTACCACAAAAAATAATTAAAATAAATAAATATTAGCATTTTCTCAGTGACTAAAACTTTTCCTAACTTCTAAGAATTACTAGATTTTGTAGGAGATTTTTAGGAGCTTGGTTAGTGCTGTTTTCACTCCAGATTTCTCATATCCATGAAGTTTCTCTGCTGATAATATAACTGTTTTCCTGTTTAACGTACCTTTACTAGTAAAAAAAAAAATCTATTTGCTGAGGTTTTTGATGATTGCAGGCCATGTGAATTACAGAAAAATAGGGCAAGAGAAGGGCTGAAGTTCCAAGGCTGCCTGTTGACCAGGGTCCACATCATATTTAACTATTTTTTTTGTACTAGAGACTGAACTCAGGGGTATTCTACCTCCACATTACACCCTCAGTTGTGTTTTTTATTTTGTTTTGTTTTATTTTATTTTTATCTTGAATCAGGGTCTTGTTAAGTTGTTGAGGCTGGCTGTGAACCTGTGATCTTCCTGTATCTACCTCTCAAGTACTGGGATTACAGGCATGAGCTATGACACCTGGCTTTGTATTTCCTACTTCAGCTGGAGGGAAACTGGAACTGTAGATCAGGAAAGTCTATGACCAACTAACTGTGTGAAGGGAACTAAGTGCTGAATTCATAGTCATATAACCTAATGCACTGAACAAAGCCTGGAAATGTCACAGCAGGACTGCTGCACACAAAGCAGGCAGAAGACATGCTGTGCTAACTCCCTGACCAAGAACAGGGCTAGTTCAGCATGTTTTGACAGATCAGTTCAAGGCCACTTGTAGAACAGTGCTTCCAATTCACCAAGATCTTTAAGATTTTGAAGGAAGACAGACAAGCCTTCATTTCTTCATTTTTTTGTCCAACAGGAAATATGGTATGTAGGCATTCATACTGTCCTAATGTTTAAGTAGCACTTTGTTCTTTCCATGATCTTTGAAGGATTTCTATTTAAAACCAGTGTAGGAGTATCCCTACATGTACTAAAAATGCAGCAAGAAACCTATGAGCAAACCAGCCCTCTGATAAATTTTTGTCTTTGTAAAAATTCTTTTGATGTAAAATAATTGTAGTCTAAATTTATCTACCCAGGGTTTACAAAAATATCCAGCTAGTTTAATAAGTAATTGAATCTTTCCATGACTTTGGATTGTTCACTCTGCAGTAGCAGCAATTGTGAGACTTAATGGAAATCCAACATTAATTAGACTGTACTGAAAAATGTGTGGTTTAAAACATATAAAAAAAAAATACAGCAGTGCACCAGAACTAGGAAATAGTTTTGAAGAAGTATTTTGGGGAAAAAAATGAAAGGGAGGGTATCTTTCATCACAAACGATTTAAATGAAAGGGAAATAAATTTTCAAACTCTACATCAAGGAAGGGTTGGGGATGTAGCTCATTGGTTAAGCACTTGCCTAGCATGTGTGAATCCCTGGGTTCAATCCTTAGCACCAGGAGAAAAAAAAAGAGGCAAATGTTCTTGCAAGTCAAATGAACTCTACATTCAGTACCTTTTTCCTTAGGCAAAACTGAAGTTTATGAAAAAATCTAAAAAAATTCCTTAAGAAGCACAACTTAGTACTATCCAGTTATTAAATACTTAAATTCTTCATAAATCTTAAGGACATCAGTTGTCAGGATGTCTGTGCTAGGCTATGGGCTTTCAGTTTTTGTTCCCTTTAATAGCTCAGAAAGGAAGATATGAACCATAAGAATTGTTAAAGTAAAAAAAAAAGTCTCTCTGTGTTTTCTTTTGAGGGGAAAGGTAATTTGTTAAGAAACCTTCTTGACAGGATGATGGAACATACTTCTTTTGTTTTTTTCCCACTGCGAAGAGCCATGAGAATCAGACGAAAGCTAGGCTTACTGTAACACATTGACTGACAATTAGATTTTAAAACCCCAGGAAATAGGATCTCATAATGGTACCTAATGGGATTCTGAAATAAAGTCTACTGCTCTCAGGTATCATCGGGTAGTGAAATTAAAAGAAAAGCACAGAAACTCAATTATTGCTAGAATTGGCTCTTTAAGTCAGTTGCTGTCACAACTAGAAGATTTCTTAACTCCATGGCAATATTGTATATTTTTGGTTTCTTATACAATTAGATATTATAATACCTCATAAAATTAATGAATGAGAATCAGATTCTGGCATTATTTACATGTAAAAACCTTTGGAGGCTTATTTTTTATATGCCCTTCTCACAAAGCAAGGTAATTTTATTAAGATAGAAAGAAATGGATTTGAGGTGATAGTAAATACTTCAATGTGAAGACAGTGATTATAATGTTATTATTAGAGCTTATTTTACCTATATTTATAATGATTCCTTTATAGGGATCATAATAAGCTGCATCAAATGAGAAAACACTCAAATATTGGTGAGACAATACTGAAAATAGTCATTGAAAGTGAATATTAGACATTTTAGACAATACCAATGTAAATGTAAATAATAAAGATCATGGTTTATTTTATCATTAAATCTAATAATATGACAGAAAAAGATATTGGTTCACATTTGTTGTTTGACTGAAATTTTTCCCATTGCATTTTTATTTCAGAATCCCCATAGTTCATTATTAACAATGATCTAAAACTTAGAAGAATAAAAATGTATTATGTAGAATAAGAATCAAACACTAGAGATAAAACTGTTAGGAGTACAGTATTCTGACGTTTTTATTACATATTTAAGTGAAAGTAACTTTATTAGTCACAATATTTTCATAATTTATAAATACTGTTTTTCTTTTGGAATGGACAGAATATAATACCAAAAAGAAAAGCTGATTCTTATAGAGAAAGAAAAAAAACTAGCCATTGATAAACATAAAAGAATGTGTGCCTTGAGACTCCCAGGGTAGAGTTTCATCTCTTGTATCTATCTATGCTTGGCCTGTTCCTCAATAGTAGCTGAATTTCCTTTAGCTGCAGAAAGAGCTACTTTGGGCAAACTCCCTAAAAAGACGTCCTCATTCTCTCTCATGGAAGCAAATCAATGTAAATAGATTTGCTAGAGAGGATGGAGAAAAACTCAGTGGATTTAGAAGAATCAAGTTGCACCCATGACACATGCCCTAACTTTAGAATATAGATCATTTGAGCCTATTTAATTTCAAGTTATTATTAATTCTTTATTCAAGAGACCAAAAAATTAATGAGCTTTTGCTGAATTCTGGGAGGCAGAGAATTCAAATAATATGTTTTTCCAGACATGAGAATAAAATATCAAAAGAATTAATTGAGAAAACTTGGCTTTATTACATATAGAGATGTTAAACAGAAAAATGCAATGGCAAACTGTACCATAAAATTAAGAATATTAGAATATACACAAACAAGAATTTTCTCATTTTCAAAATGCTAGATGGTAATAGCACATCAAATGAAATTATGAAAATATTAATCATGTTAAATTTCAAAAATAATCAAATTTTTTCTAGCAAAATAAACATTGAAAAAACAGCATAAAACCAAGAAAATCAAAGTAAACTCTGGTTTCTATTATCATCATACTGAAAACAAGAAGGATAACTTCTTGATGAATATTAACTGAAGAGAAACATTCAGAAGAAAAAGGGAAAAGTTAATGAAAATGATACAGTCTGAATATTGTAGCTCTTTGTCTTAGCTTGGAAGATGAAGATACTAAGGACAGTAGTTGTGATGGTTATATGCAAGGTCTTTAGAGTCAGCAGATTTGAGTTTCAGGCTCTTGCTACTTATGGTACAGGTGATCGTTTGTACAATCGAGTTAGGCATAGTACTTGTTTCATACAGTTGTTTGGAGGATACAACTAAATCCTATACTTAAAATGTTTAGCATAATGTCTGGTACACAGTATATTTTAATAACAAGTCGTAACTATTATTATTATATCACATGCATATATAAAGAAAAATATATGGCTGCTGATTGGTATTTTGAGGGTTTTATGATCTTTCTTGAAGTATGCAGCTGATATATTGAGGAAAGGATGAAACAACCATATTCACTCAGAAAGCTTTCATAGCCCTAGCCCTGGACAAGGACTGCACCCCAGCACAAAGACACCTTCAGCCCTCAAATTGGCCATATGCCCAGATAGGTAGCATAGGTAGCATTGCTCTAATTCACACAAAAGATTCATACTTTGTCAATCTTGATTATGTTATTCTTCCCCATTGCACCACTGATTACAGTATTTTCTCAGCCTTATTAAAAGCTGAAAAACTTAAGTCATAGAAGTCATCCTATTTCTGATTTGTGAATTTCTTTGGTTTTCCAAGCATGTGTTGTGTGTGTGTGTGTGTGTGTGTGTGTGTGTGTGTGTGTGTGTTGGAATTGAACCCAGGACTTCATGCATTCTAATCCAGCACACTCTCTACCAATGAGCTAAACTCCAGCCTGTCCATGTATGGCTCTTATTGACTAAACTCACTCAACAGAGATTTTCTTTTCCTGTTAAATTATTTATTTTTCTAGTATTCATTCTAGCCTTTATTTGGTTGCCTTTCTCTTTTATAGCAACAACTGACTGCAATTAGTAAATATCTCTATTTTTTCACCCCTTATGGTTAAAATCAAATTTGAATTCACCATGAAAGAGAAAAAAGTCATCAGGATATAATGAAATGATGTTTAGGTATTTCAGAATTTTTATATAAAAGCAGGTTTACTTCAAAATTACTGATGGTCTGTAGAATGCAAAGTTCCTGTCATTTTACCCTATTTGTAATTGAAAAAGCTTAGATGCTACAATCTAATGGATGCTGGCAAATCATTCAAGAATCCTCTGCCAGAGATAAAAGATGCTTATTGCTGGGTGTGCTGGTGTGCTCTTGTAATCCCAGAACTTGGATGGCTGACACAGGAGGATGGCAAATAACCTCAGGAATTTAGCGAGATTCTGTTTCAACATAAAAAAATAAAATTGGGCTAGGAGTGTAACTCAGAGGTAGGATGCCCTTAGGTTGAATCTCTAAAATACCCCCTCCCACACACATACACAATGCTCATTACTCACAACAACAGAAATAATAAGGTTAGTAACAGGTGTGTGTGTGTGTGTGTGTGTGTGTGTGTGTGTGTGTGTGTTAGCTCCCTATGCCTCAGTTCTCATGAGGAATTGGAAAGAATTGGAAAGAAGGACAGATATTTACATGCACATGTAGCAGCTTTCATTACAGGAGAAGAATACTAACTATAGGGAACACAAATTTCTTGTAATGGGCAGTGAGACTATATTGGCTCTCCTTTTGTTCCATAGGAAGATGCAATCTCTGTCATCTAGGATTTTACTTTATGCAATGCTCTTGAAAAGTTAATCTAGAAGGAAGGGCAATCAATGCCTTTGTTTAAAAGATACGCAGAAACAGGCAATCGCCATTATTTAATAATCTCTGGAAATTCTAAGAGAAATATTACTAACATCATTTAGATGGAAGGCCTTCTGTATAATTTTGTATAGTTAAAATGTGAATTTAATAAGTGATTGATGTATTTTCTGAAAACAATTTTAGTGTATCTATATAGCCTTACTGGAAAGAGAGGTATTCAAGACAATCTTCCTCAAAACACAAAGTTAAAAACCTGAAGTTGTTAAGCAAGCTTCTCTTTCTTTTCTCATTCTACCATTTTTCTCTCTCCCTTTTACATAGAAAATAATACATAAAACTTTTGGCACAGATATCATAGGTTGGTTTCTTTTTGGTTATTCGTTTAAAAGAATCACTTTTGGCACAATTTAATATAGCTAGAGAGATTGCTTTAAAAAAACTATTAGTATAAAGATTATGCTTTTAAAATGATAAAAAATAAATTAATATTTTTAAGTTAAACCTCACTGTGAAAAGATAAAAATATAAATAAGATAAATGACATCATTAAAGCTAAAAAGTTAGTTAAAATTATATATATTTCACAAATACATAGAGTGAAAGGCAAATAACAGAGAAAAATAGATACTATTTTCTCTAATAATAGAGAAATAAAATTAATGATGCTATAACACACTTGCTATTGGATTTTTCCTTTTATCGAACTTTAACAAAATATTATTTAAGAAAATAAATGCAATCAATTAGGACATAAAGAAGGATGAAAAATGCCATTGTCATCTTCCTTACTGAATAGATAAGAGAAAAGGTAAACATCACTAGTAAATCAACAGACTTATAATCCTTGAATCCATAAGCACTGAAGACTGTTGAGAAAATGTTATGAATAATAAGGAAGTTAACAGGCGTTGGTGATCAGTATTGGTGTATGCAGTAGAAATATTCAAAAGGAGGTGAACAAATAACAGATCAAATAGAGCTCTTCTCTGGTTTGCAAATGACTGAAGAAAATACACAATGACCAAGATGTAAGTGATCACTCAACTGAATAATATTTTTAATAAAAGACTCAAAACTGAAACAGGTAGCATCAACATTAAGTTAGAATTGAATTAAGCATGATCTCACAACCACTTACTATTAATAATTGGTTTTGATAGTATACCTATAAATAAAATAGAAAGAAATTAGCATCCTTAAAGAATCAAACTCATATGGGTAAAAGTATATGTTCAAAAGTCTGAAGTGAAAGGCTTATAATAAAAGACAAGTTGTCAAAATAACACGTGATCCCAAATGCTAGCAACAGTATAAGGACTGTTAAGAAAAGAAAAAAAGCTTTTGAAAAAGAAAGAAAGCAACCCTAAACCTTACTTAGTTAAACAGACTTGACTCAACATTTTTTAGTGAAGCATTGGAGCCAGCCTGCACTACCTAAGGTTTCAGATCACTTGCAAGTTAATGTCCAATGTGATGGCTTCATATTCACCATTCATCAGAGGAATCTTCAAATGATGCAAATCAAAATGACATTTCTCTTTTTTGCCATTTACCATTGCAGCTACTCCATGAGAGGATTTATTGCTTTGGGTAGATTCTATAATATTAACAAATGACAAAGTTAAGGTTAAATATATCAAATTCTTGACTCTATCTTATTTAGAAATAATTTTAAGCAGTGGAAAAGATTAACTGTATTGTATTAAACAAGAAATTATAGTCTGGGATAATTAAGTTTATCTAACTGAAATTTTTAAATTCTATTGTCTTGATTATATAAACAATGCATTCTCATTGAAGTAAATATGAAACAAAAAGGTATAAGAACATCTACAGTTCTGTAGCTAAGTGATAATAATTGTTAATATTTAATGTACTGTCTGTGTAAAAATAGTTTGTATAATATGTATCTCATAATATATATATATAGAGAGAGATAGATATATAGATATAGATATATAGATATAGATATAGATAGATATAGATATAGATATTAGGGAGAGCATCTGTTTTCCTACTTATTAGGGAGAAAAAGGGTCATAAGAGAAACTATAGATGGAGAGGAAGCCATAGATGAACAAATAAAGTAAAATTTTCTAATGTACATGATGTATATTCATAAACATATCAAAGTCAATCACTATGCAAAACATGAGAAAGAGGGAGTGGGGAGAGAATGGAAAAAGGAATTGTGGAAGGGCTAAATGAGTGATGTGTGCATGTATGCCTCTACCATCTTGTAGTCTATTAAGATGTATGACTACAATGTACCAATAAAAATAAATAAGTAAATAAATAATAAATAAATAAATAAAAATAACATATAAATAAACAGAAGATTCAGAATTTTTAATCTGCATTTTAAACATTAAATTATACTGCATACTATCATTATGATTTTATAATAGTTCTGCTATTGTGCATTGTTTAGAAAATTTCTTATATTCAGGTGTAATTTTAAATTCAACCCCAATGAGCATCTTTGAACATTAATCATTGCATCCCTGCTTATTTCCACAAGGTAGACATCCAGAAGAGAATTACTGAGACTAAAATGATGAATATGTTGTTAAACCATGATGTGTACACCTATCACATCAGTGCTTTGCATGAAGTTTGTTTGAATGTTTTCTCTCTGCACAGGACATGCATGCCCAGCTCTCTCACACGTACCTAACATACATTATTACCATTTTTTGGAAATTGGGTCAAAAATATAAATTTGTAATTTTTCTCAGTCTGAGGCAAGGAATCCTCTATCACTGAAAGTTGTTTGTCCCTTAGAATAATACATCATGTACCCATCTCCCAAATTGTTTGATGAACATTACAAGATTAAGAACGAAATTTTCCCCAGATGTTCTGGATGAGGCAAAAATGGTGCTCTTCAATACCATTTATATTTTCATTTCAATGTGCTTAGATGAGAGGGAGGCAAGTTGTCCTGCCACAGCATTGCAGTTAATCTCACACTCAGCATGTATTTTATAAACACATGCAGTAGGTATGGTAGAGTTGCTATCCATCTTTATAAGTAATTAAGAAGGTCATGTTGACTGATCAGCACGGGCTTATCCCATTTCTTAGCTTTATACACACATCTACAGGTTGAGTTTGAACCAGAATCTAGTAGCATTGATTTCTCACAGCTAGCAAAATCTGTATCTTGTTTTCATTTGTACTTATTATTACTAAAAGTAAAGTTAAACCTAATAACTAGATTAAAGTAATAGCCATTTATATTTACTCTTCTAGTAATTTCTCACTAACAGTCTTTTTCTGCTTTTCTTCTTGGGGAAAAAAAGAAAAATTAATGGGCAATCAATATATAATTAGTAACCAAACCCTGTAGCTATTACTCTGTTTTGGTTTTAGACTTGTCTTCTTCCCTTTCTTGCATATTCTAACATCACTCTTGTTTTTCTTGCAGACTTATTTCACTTGCAAGTGTACTTCCCATTGCTCCAAGACTGTACTAAAATACTTTTTTTTTCAGCACTGAAGGTTGAATCCAGGGGCATTCGACCTCCAAACTATACCCTCAGCCCTATTTTTTATTCTTTATTTGGAAACAGGGTCTCACTAAGTTGCAGAAAGCCTCAGTAAGTAGCTGGGGCTGTCCGTGAACCTATGATCCTCCTGTCTCAGCCTCCAAGTCCTAGGATTACAAGCGTGCACCACCATGCCTGGCTCTAAAATACTTTTTAAATACTTATCATTTTATTCTTTTTTTTTCACACTCTACAGCTCCCTCTGACTTCCCAACTTTAATCTGGCTTCTACCTTCCCTAGAACTATCTATACATTTTATGCTATAATTATGCAACTCTGTTCAGTTTTGCAGTGGCCCAAGATTCATCCCCAATGCTGGGCCTGTTTGTTTATTTTTTAAGTACACAGAATCCAAACCACTATTATAGTAAAAATTACTCAAAAGGGCAAAATTAAATATTTATCTTCTAATTTCTTTTTGATAATTTTTCCCATTGACTCAATGGGTTTATATTAATCTCATTATAAACTAAATCTTTGTATATTTTTATAGTAGTGATGTAATTTTTTTTCATTCCATAATTGTATAAATGGCTTTATGGTTTCCTTGCAGATATCAGATTATTTTCTGTAAGGTCTTTTTGCAGAGTTTTTTATTTCACCTTATATAATACAGGATGAAAAAACAAAAGAATGTGGTACTTAAAAAGTAATTAATAAATAACCACTAACACCCAAAATGTGCAATAGTATCCACAAAAATTATACATTAAATATAATCACTGAAAACAAGGCTGATCCATGGAATATGTATCACTTGATTATGAAGAGATAAATACTGAGAAAAGTTCTTAGAAACTTTTAGAATTATTTTATAGTCATTTATTATGATACAAAATATAGTTTTATGTTAGTTGAATATAATAGTAATAATTTGGGTCTTCTAAAAATACAGAAAATATTCAATCTACTCTAACTTGACTTTTGGATCTGGGATATGATAGCCGTTTAATATGTAAACAACTTGTGAGAATGTCTTTGAATATTCATCAACTTCATTGATGAAAAATGGTGACCTGTCATATCTAATAATATCCATGGTAAATCATAAGAAACATACAATGCCATTAACCTATTGCCAGAACCTTATGGATATTTTATTTAGTTCATTATTATTTCTAAGGATGTCCTCTGATTTTCCTAAGTTTTCTACCATTACATTATAAAAAAGCTCAAATATTGGGCTGAAATTTTATTTTAATATATGCCAAGCTTTCCAATTAGCCAATGCAATATTTTTATCAAATTTTTCTTATATAATACAATGTAGTAATAACTATGAGTTTGCTATGAGGATACATGTGTATATATAATAACCATAAATATATATTATATCTCAGAAAATATATTCACATAATCAATATATAATACATATATCAGAAAATATATTCACATATTTAATATATAATACATATATCAGAAAATATATTCATATATTCATTCTAGAAAGAATTCACATGACATTCCTTGAATAATATATTCTATATTATATGTAGTAAATGAGTTCTTCATATTATAAACACATATTTCTGTTTGCGTAAATATTTATTAAAAATGTTTATTTTTCTTTCTGGTTGGACTCCTGAAGAGGGGATTATGGATTCCTGGTATATTTCTAAAGACTCTATAGGAAAAATATCATTTTGGAACTTTTGTCAATGACAATTCTGATAAATGTCCTTATGCCTACTATGTATAGATTTTTTTGTTGTTGTTGTTGTTTTGTTTTGTGGTACTGGGGGTGGAACCCAGAGACTTTCTACCTCTGGGCTATACTCCCAGACCTGTTTTATATTTTATTTGGAAACAGGGTCTCACTAAGTTGCTGAGAGCCTCACTAAGTAGCTGAGGCTGGCTTCGAACCTGTGCGATCCTCCTGTCTCAGCCTCCCAAGCACAAGGACTATAAGCGTGCGTGACCACGCCCAGCTCTATGTCTAGTTTTTTAAGTGCAGAAAAGCTTATTTTTAGTGTGTATGAGAAAGAAAGACAAAATATAGGCAATTTATTTCATATATTGATAAAGAGAAAGATGAGATCTTAAAGAAAATTTTAAAATGTACTTAATTTTCAAGTAAAATACATGGTTATCAGTGGTTGAAACAGGGAGAAAAATCAATTGGATTTTGATTTTCCAAAATTATTAAGGAGTAAACTGTTGCTGACAACAATTCACTGTTAATTGACAACACAAAAACCTTATGATTTTGTAATAATTTAGTAGTCCACTTGAAGTAAATGAGTAAGACTTCATCTTGAAATTTGAAAGCACTAACATGTTTATAATCAATTGTTGGAACAATATTGCACTTAACAGAAATTTGGCGAACTCAGTATCTACATCTTTAGATGATCTTTAGGTTTGTGTCACATAAAATGCCTGCAGGTTATATTTCTGATATAGTAGAAGGCATCAGAACTACAACAGCAGTTTTTAAAGTGTATGTTATAGAGTTATAGTATAATAATTAATTATAGGGGCTTATACTTACTAAAAACCAAATGTTTATAGCATTTCATTACTTTAAAATATCATATGTACCAAGATTTGACCCTGGGTAATCTATTAAAACTAGAAAACTGACTAGCCCTCGGCTTATTATATTAATAAGACATAGAATTATTACTCCAATACATAAGAAAAATAGGATTAATTTCCAAAGAGAAATTAAGTGTTATGATGCTAGGAATACACTCAGAACTAATACTGAGGAAATGTAACGGGAGCCAAAAGTCTTATGTTATTATAGATAGTTGCTTGAAATTTTAACAATATTTTAATAAAGAATATGACTTATTAAAAAGTCTACCTGGAAATATGTACAGGTTGATGCATAAATATTTAAAGAGGATGATTGACACCTTTGTCTGATATCTTATATTATGCTTACATTCTGCTATTTTTACATTACAATATTTGAAATTATTTTCACTTGTTTACCCAAGCAGTCTTGACTGACCTTCATCACACCTCCGTCCCATTAGCCAGTCTTCATACCTGTTTACTTCTTTCATGCTAGAGTGACCTTCCTGAATTGCAAATTTGATTCTCTTACTCCTTTTCTTGAAAGCTTCCACAACCACCCATTGCTCACATAGTCAAGCCCCATTTCTTAGCATTCAACACACAATTCACAATAGCAAAGTCATGAAACCAGGCCAGGTGTCCATCAACAAATAAATGGATTACAAAATTATGGGATAGATACACAATAGAATTCTACTAGGCAACAAAGAACAAAATTTTGCCATTTGCAGGAAAATGAATGGACCTGGAGAATATTATGGAAAGTGAGATTAGCCAGTCACAGAAAGTGAAAAATCCTTTGTTCTCTCTCCTGTGGACACTAGATAGTAATTAGGATACCAGAGGGACTTTAGATAAAGGAGGAGAAACTCCAGTGGAGCAAGGGATGGATGGGTGTCTAAGTGAGGGTGGTAGTGGGGGGAGGAAGGGAGAATTAATAAAGAAATTACTTCCATTGACATTATGTATATATATAAGATTACCAATGCCAATCTCAATACCATGTATTGGGAATGGGAGAGAATGAAGAGGAGACTGGAAAATGCTCACACAGTGCTGTGTGCATATAAGTCCCTATCACTCTGAACTACATTAATAAATAAGACTATTATGTACTAGTAAAAGCATATTAAAAATAAATGTAACTTTCTTAGAACATAATAAAAAAAAAGAGAGCATTCAAAGGTTGCCCCTCTTTTTCTGACCTGAGCTAGGACTACTTCTTCCTAATGCAATATATTTAATAGAAAAAAAAAAACATCCATGTGTCCACAGGTATTTGTGAATGTTGCTGCTATCTCTAACCTAAAGTCTTTTTCCTATCCAATTCTGTAAAAATGTATTTTTTAGAGTACAAGTGACGATTATAAAAGAGAAGCTGCCCTGACTTCTTTCATTTGAAAGTAGAATTAATATCTTATTCCTAGTTCCTCTGATCAATCCCAAAATTATCCATCTCTATATTTACCTACTTATTAGGTGTTCAACTGATGTATATGCAATCATTTAATTTGATAGCATCATTGGATTTATACTTTATCTGGGGGAGGGAAGAACGCTGTATTCCCACATGGGGAAAAAGGAAGAGAAAGGAATGAGACTTCATGAAGCTCTGTTAGAAGGACATACAATGCCTTTCATAGGGGAGAGACCCTCGTCCTCTAATCAAAAGCCCCTCCTCATATTTCTATCTCATTGGCTGGGTGTTGGAGAGAACACATTCAAGCCATAACATATCTTTCATAGAAATACTCTCAAAAAGACACCCCAAATAATATTTTAGTAGTTGTCTAGGTATCCCGTAGCCCAGTCTAGTTAATAAATAGAATTAAGCATCACAGACCCAACCTTAATAAACAGACATTGTCTCATATACGTGTGGATGGTCTGGGGTAGACCAAACCATTTGGTTTTTTACTTCTTCTTTTTCAGTGGTAACATGCACACCCTTTACATGTGGGCAAGATATTGTTAGCAAGTGTGTTTGCTGCCCCTTTTTTGTAGACAAATATCTTTGACATCTACTACTTTACCTCTTTCTCAGTACAGAGTCCCTTCACCTGGGACCAGTTGCATGAGGGTTTTCCATTCTTTCACAGTTGTTGCTAGAGTTGATGTTGCAATGACTGTGGTGAAAACAGGCAAGATATTCCTCTAACTCAGAGGCAAATACATTTTCCTCATATGAGGAAGGGTCTGGGAAACTGAGTAAGGCTCTAGCCCATCTATCACTGAACTTTCTCAACCCTAGGGCTCTTTCCCTAGTCCCTGTTGTGATTACTGGGTGGATGCCTATGGAAACGAGCTTCTGAATAAGAGCAGATTTCTTCTGAGGCTCTCAGGGATTCTAAATTTTTATACCAGTTCTCATTGACCTTTAAGAATTTGTTAAGATCTTTCCATTTTTTATTATGAATATTTATCATGGTCACTTTTTCCTGTTATAGTCTGCTGAAGGTAAAAGATTCCATGTGTCCTGTCTCCTCAGAGGGGCTTGGAAAGGTTGTTTAACAATCTTATGAATTAAAAACTCTGATGTTCTCAATAAAAAGACTTCATAGAATATCTGGCTTATTGTACTTAAGGCAAGAGTAATGTATTCCTGAGATTTTTTTATCCTAGACAGAGCAGATGTCTATAGCCCACACAGAATATTACCATTCACATTTTTACTTCAAACTAGATTATAAAAATCTCTTAGGTAGTACAATTAGATTTACTACATTATTTTTAATGGCTGTGTAGTAGTCTATAAATCACACAAATAAGTTAAGATTTATATACTAGCATATCACCTAATAAAATCAATTAGTTACATTATTATTTAATGTAAAAGATGTTACATGACCATTAACTTCAAGTTACTATAAAAAGTAAAACGTAGGACTGGATTTAAAAAAAAATAAGTTCAATTATCAAATGAAAAAGGTTAGAATTATATTGAAATTGCAGAATCAAAAGTAACCCAAGGCAAAGAATCTTTATTGTATCTAAGTTAGGTAGGAGAAACATATATAGAAAATATGCCTGCTTTTTTCGCATGCTTCAGCAGAATTGATAAACATACACTATTACAAAGGAAACATTTTGAGAAAACAATATGAAATTTAATGATTTTTTTATCCTAGGCTTTTTGCTAAGACTTAGAAACATTTAAGTCATGACATTTATGTCATTACTTTTATGCCTTAAGTTATATTGAATGATACACATTGGGAACTGGATTGACCAGGTGCTTTATTGAAGGATAGCATTTAAATTAATTTAAGAATGAGTAGACTTTTTTCACATCAAGAAGAAGAAACTATAGGCTAAAAGAACAATCTGTATAAAAGCATGCAAGTATGACAAAAAAAATTTGAATTGAAGAAAGCATTTGCAGCAGTAATATCTATATATTTCTAATGTTTTTGTTTCTATTTTATATTTTTGCCCTTTATATAAAATATGAAAGCCCATAATTCCCAATGTTAGTGGATAAACAACTATGCTAAGAATCAAAAAACAACAGAACCACATATTTTAATAGATGTTATAATACCTACATAATCAGAACACACAAAAACAATCCTATCTTGTTTTGCATTGCCCACCCACCACCTTTCTCTACCTTTAGCTTATTTTATTTTTAGTCTTGGGGATTGACTACAGCAGTATTCTACCTTTGAGCTACATCCCTTTTCTTTCTTTCTCTCTTTCTTTCTTTCTTTCTTTCTTTCTTTCTTTCTTTCTTCTTTCTTTCTTTCTTTCCTTCTTTCTTTTAACGGTGAGACAGAATCTCCCTAAATTTTAGAGGCTGGTCTTGAACTAGTAATCCTCCTGCTTCAGCCATTCAAGTGGCTGAGATTACAACCATGCACCACTGTGCCTGGCTTGACTTTTACTATTACACAAAGAAAGCTAATAAGCGATTTCTTAAACAATACTGATATAGAAAATAAGTCTGAAAAGTCTCAACAATTATGAGGTTTTTATTTGGCATTAGCCAAATTGTTTAGCTGTTATCCAAATGTGAGTTAAGAGTTAGGCTGATTTATCATCTTGGGTCCTTCATTTCCAGCATGAATGACCAGAGAGTTTTCACTTAGGAAAGCCCACTGATACCTGACAGCCTTGGGCTGTAAGGACTACAGCATTCTGTCCAGCTGCCATGGTAGGAACCAGACGCAGCCCAACCAGATGCTGGGACTAGGCAACATAGTTTTATTTCTTGCCCCAGAGTGAAAAAGCTCAACAAATATACAGTGTTTCTTTTCTATAACGACTAACTCTTCACATATACATAAACCATACAAAAGAGTAAAATTATAAGTAAATACATTAGAAGGATTTACAAAAGAAAGGTGTAACATTTTAATTTTTTCGATATTTTTCTTTTTTGACATTTTATTTTTTTATTTAATTTTGTTTTGTTTTGTTTTGGAAACTTGTTTCATATCTATTTTATTGAATTTTATAGAAAACTGTTTTTGTTTGTTTTGCAGTACTGCAGATTGAACTCAGGGGCATACTACCTCCGAGCTACATCCTCAGCCCTATTATTTTATTCTTTCTTTATTTTTTTATTGAACATAAATGGTATACATTTAAACTATATTCACATTTTGTGAAAAGTATGGACTAGTATTTATTTATTTATTTATTTATTTATTTATTTATTCATTCATTTATTTATTTATTTGCAGTACTGGGGATGAAACCAGGAACGTTCTACTTCCAAGCTAGACCCCTAGCCCTATTTTATGTTCTTTATTTTGAAACAGGGTCTCAGTGAGTTGAAAAGGGTCTCGCTAAGTAGCTGAGGCTGTCCTCCAACCACAATCCTCCTTTCTCAGCCTCTAAAATGCTCAGATTACAAGGGTGTGCTACCACACCAGGCTGAGCTAGCATTTTTTTTTAATTTTTATTTTTTAGTTTTGGTGGTACTAGGGATAGAACCCAGGGACTTTTCTACCTCCAGGATATACTCCCAGACCTATTTTATATTTTATTTGGAAACAAGGTCTCACTAAATTTCTGAGAGCTTCACTCAGTACCTGAGTGTGGGATCATCCTGTCTCAGCCTCCCAAACTCTGGGATTCCAAACGTGTGCCACCACGCCTGGCTGGACTAGCATTTTTAACTTAACATCATAACATTTATTTCCCATTATATGATATATAAATGAATGTTAAATACATGTAATTTATGGCTTTATATTTTCACAGCATAGATCTATGTCATAATTAACATTTTTATCATTGAATATTTGCTATCAATGTTTAGTTATTTAACAATAAATTCTCTATAGAAGTTTTCTATGACATTCAAATTTTGCCTTGGGATCAGTTTAAAAACTGAAATTACTCCATCAAAGTATATATAAGCACTCTTAAAGTAGCACAAACTATTTCAGTATTGCCTTCCAAATTTTTTCAATTTTTAATCCCACCGGTAGTGTAGGAGAAAATGTATCTTCCAAAACCTCAGGTTAGTTCTGATTCAGCAACCTGATACTAAAACTAAAAATATCCAGCCCATACCACAGAGCACCAAAAAACCCAAGGCAGAGGAAAATGAAAATATGAACCCCTTTGCCTGGGTAATGAACATGAATTTGATTTTCCTAATATAGATGTCCTCCTATGATCTGATTGCTCTTCACCAGACTTCCTGAGTGATTGGATTTGTGAAACATCACTTCCAATAATACAATACAACTCTAAAAAATTCTGAGATTTACAGTTAAGACCAAAGTTATGTGTCATTATTACATTCTCTCCCTCCTTCTCTCTTTATATATGTACATAATTTGTTGGGGTTGGAAAGAGAGAATAACAATTCTGACTCCTCCATCAAATACCCAACTTCACAGATTCCTCTGGTTTGAATCACTTGGTTTAGAGTAAACATTTAGCCTTGCAAAGTTTCCTTCATAAATACTGCTAGACATGTCAATAGCTACTATTTCACTCAAGACAGACATCTTAAAGATCTGCCTATGTTTTCAAGTAAGCATAAAGTTTGTGTGTTTTCCTGGTGGGGATAGAGCTTATCTGCCCTTGATGATGATTGCAGGTTAGTCAACAATTAATAATGTATGTGCATCTGTTTTAGTGAGCACAGAGTAAGAGTAGACTGAGGCACATGCTAAATGAATTCAGCTGCAGCTCATAGACTTCTTCCCTGAGATTCAAGGAAAACATCCAGAAAGATGGCATTTGTCAGACAACTGTTAACAATTCTTGAGATACAAGTTTCGTTAAGAGAAATATACACCCATAATATTACTTCAGTGACTTTGATTTGATTTTTTTTTTCTAAAGACCAGATTTCATGCCCTGAAGTCATCATTATTTGGTTCTTTTGTATTCCATTGGTAATTAACATATGAAACAATACAAACTTGCTCCAGGACATACATGGAAATTTTCATTTGCCTCGACATTTTTCTAGAGTCCAGACATTAATAAACAGCTGTTTTGGAAAGTGCTTTTACAGTCTAGTATCTGCAGCTTGTACTTGATTTCCTTGTCAAGCACGTGCTTCCAGACTGGCAGCAACACATACCTGTGTTGCTATGTGGTTAGGGGCAAAGTGGAGGAAAATCCCAGTGTGACGCTACTGGGGCCTGCTCACAAATGGTTCAAGTCGGCCAAAAGGAAAGGTTGTAAATCATGATTTGAAAGAGATTGATGATGTTTGTGGAATATTCTCTCAGGGTGCCAAAGAGGTGTTTGTTCCTGAGGCTTAAGAATTATTTTTGTGGAAGGCTTTTATCATTAAGGTTGATGATGTGCCTACAACCAAAATAGGGAGAGACAAAAAGGGAGGGAGATGCTTGCAAGAGCACTGTGATTTGTATTCTTTGCATGACAAAAACTTTCACCATCTATCTCATGGACAGTTATGATTTGTTAAAGTTTCCTTTGGGGTATTTGTTGCAAACTTGGAATTTATTGTTTTGTGATTTGCATCTTTATTTTCAAGGTCTATGCAATTTGTAGCATTAAGGCATTCTACAATAACCTACACACATTCACGCGTTAGAAATATTTTATATAAACTAAGAGGCTTTATTTATTTATTTTTTTTTTTTTGGTGGTACTGGGGATGGAACCCTTCTACCTCCAGGCTACACTCCCAGACCTATTTTATATTTTATTTGGAAAAAAGGTCTCTTAAGCCAGTGAGGCTGGCTTCAAACTTGCCCAATCCTCCTGTCTCCGCCTCCTAAACACGGGGTTTACAGGGGTGTGCCACCACGCCCAGAAAACTAAGAGGCTTTTTTAAGCACAAATCCTTGATATACAGTAAATTAATTATTTTGTTAAAGGTTGGATTTTCTTATTATTAGAGGTTAGGTAAGGAAGGCCTCACCTTCCTTATTGACTATGTTAGCACTCAGCAATTTTCTATCACTCAGTTCTGTAACTGAATGTTTCATTTTGTAATGTGCTTCACACATGTACATGTACTGTTTGGGATTTTTTTAATGGATTTGCGGAAGACACACAAAATTTCTATCCTTTTTTTTTGTGTGTGTGGTACTGGGGTTCCTGGAAGCCCTTCTACCTCTGGGCTACACTCCCAGACCTATTTTATATGCATATATTTTATTTGGAAACAGGGTCTTTTACGCCAGCGAGGCTGGCTCCGAACCAGAGCGATCCTCCTGTCTCTGCCTCCCAAGCGCGGGGATTACAAGCGTGCGCCACCACACCCGGCAACACACACAAAATTTCTATCTAAATTTGTGAATCTAAAAATTTTTATAAAATCACTTATTACAAAAAAGAAAATAAAACTTTTAAGTTATAATAAATCCATCAGAATTTGTTTACTTTTGTACTTATTCATTGGAAGAATTATCATTAAAAAGTAATTTTTACCATAAAATTGAACTTGAAATCCCAGTGCTTGGGAGGCTGAGACAGGAGAATCACACAGGTTCGAAGTCAGCCTCAACTACTTAGTAAGTCTCTCAGCAACTTAGTGAGACCCTGTTTCCAAATAAAGTATAAAGGTAATGTGTTCTACTTGAAATATATTTTCAATTATTTCCTACAGTCCTAACTAATAAAACATTGAAATGCACTATTGAATTGTATTTCATAAAACCTGGTTGTCCCACTTGGTTCTTTAACTATTATGCACATACTTATTCCACACAAAGAATAAGCTATATATGAAAATACTCAGAGTGTTTAAGACAGCCCAAATTTATATCAAAGGTTGGTGTGAGGTTTTAAAATTCTTGGATTAGGTGACAATTTGAGCAAGAATTATAAAATTTACAAAAAAAAGATAAAGTATAGACTGCATGGGTGTTATCAACAAAAGCTTTTATCATTTTTGAAGCTCTCATTCCATACTATACAATAGAAAGTCACCTATGTCTAACCTTTGTTGGAACATTTTATCATCAAGGAAGCTTTTTTCAAGCCAGCAAAATGTGGTGAAATAAAAAGAACTTGACAATTTTATTCACTGTTCTTCGTGAGTTTTCCAAATAATAAATGTTGAATTTATATAAATTGCTATATAAGAAAGATGAATCCACAGGGGATTTTCAACTTAACCCAAAGAGATAAGACAAGTGTCAGAGAGAAAATGCCTTGACTCTGAGGCAGAAAACTCCAGCTCCTCACTTCAGCTCTGTGAGTCTTGAAGTGTAATTTAATGCTATCTATGTCTCATTTTCCTTAGAAGAGACTCAAGGAGATGAATATGCAGAGCTAAAAGTCTATAAGGGTTATTTATAATCTTTTCATCTAAATATATCTATAATATGAGAGCCACTTACCTGGATAAGGACTAGATATAATAAGATTTAAAAGAACAATATTGAAAGATTTTACTTCACTGTAAAGCTACCTTCCTTAACATCAACAACTAGCAAATATTCAAGTGAATAATACAAGTTCTTTCTTTAATGGGTGGGGTATTCATCATTAGTACTTTAAAATGTAAATCTAACATAGGTCCAAACAATGGACTGTATGAGTGTATGCAATCTACAGTAATAGAAGTCATGTAAGGAATTGGATGCCTCATGAATAAATTACAAAAATATTTTTGCATTGCAATTTTTGTTTACTTTTATTACAAATGCTATTTTAATTCTAATAATGCATTCTTCAAAATGATACATATATTGCTTGCCTATTTGTTCTCAAATACTATTTAGTTAGGTTATATTTAGGTATTTACAACTGTTCAACTAAGAATGTTAATTCATACCAAAACTATACTACCAACCAATTCGAATGTGTGTAGAAATGAAAGTATGTTGACATTTTTTCCAAAAATTATATTCTTAAGAATAATTTATCTAAATTTGGATGTCTTACCATTTAGTTGAAAAAAAAAAAAAAACAACTGGTGTTGAAACCATCAGATACATATCCAGTAAGTAGGAATATGTGTACAAAATCTGAAAAAGAAAGAAAGTTGTTGACATTTGGGAGCTAGACTTACATTAGAAGTTACTCCTTGGTGTGTTAAGAGTTGACCTACCCAGTACTCAGAGCAAAATCAATAATGGTCTCCTGTCTCACAGGTCATGAACATCAGAATAGGTCACTCTGTGACTAGGAGGAAGTGAGACAGACACAAGGCCATTCAGTATTTAGTATTCATGACAAACAGTAACAAGATCAGTATTCAGCACACACACACACACACACACACACACACACACACACACACACACACACATTATCGAGTATCCCCACACTCCATTAACATGAGTGATTGCTGCTACTTTCCAATTAGAACAGAGCCCCCCTTCTCTTCTTGCACCCGCTAGAAAAATGTTGATATGGTCACAGAATTGTCCTTGCTCCCTGACGGTACTCGAACACAGCTCTAACCCTTCTAAAACCCCCTTATTGAGGCATCCATGGCTCCCCATGGTCTATAGTGATCTACCATATTACAATACACAAAAAGCCCAACTCTGCTTTACTCCAAGTGTGATCCTGGTAATCTTTGGGCAGAAGATAACATAGAAAAAATAGTCATGCATTTTCTTTTTTTTTATTCTAAGTTGAGCATATTTTTTCTCTCATTCATTTGCTTTTTTTTTTTTTTTTTTTTTTGGTGGTACTGGGGTTCCTGGAAGCCCTTCTATCTCCGGGCTACACTCCCAGACCTATTTTTACATTTTTTTTTATTTGGAAACAGGGTCTCCTAAGCCAGCGCGCGCGGCTGGCTTCGAACCTGCGCAATCCTCCTGTCTCTGCCTCCCAAGCGCGGGGATTACAAGCATGCGCCACCACGCCCGGCCTTCATTTGCTTTTTAAATAGGCATTGAGTGCTGTTAAGTCCCAGCTAAATTTAGCGATGCAAAGATGAATAACAGAAATGTGTGTCCTCGAATACCTCACAATACAGGGGATTAAAGACAGGTAACTATTCCATAGATGACTATAATATAATGGGATGTATGCTTAAAAGAAGGTGGTGACGCATTAGGTTTGCAT
Source organism: Muscardinus avellanarius (assembly GCF_963383645.1). Lineage (NCBI taxonomy): Eukaryota > Metazoa > Chordata > Mammalia > Rodentia > Gliridae > Muscardinus > Muscardinus avellanarius. Next base: position 71,083,395 of record NC_137788.1, read on the forward strand.
AAAGAAGGGAGTTTCTGCTCCATTTACGGACATCACAGAAGGATTTACAAGAGGACAATACTTAGAGCATAGAAGAAATGTGACAGTTGCCGGAAACAAGACAACCTAAATGAGGAGATGGGAGTAGGGAAGGAGGAAATTCCTTAAAACACACAATGTATTTAAACATATTGAAGCCAACCACTAAGCCAAGCAAGGGAAGGAGGGATGGGGAGGGAATGGAGTGGGAATTGGGTAGGGGTTAAATCGTTGATGTGTACATGTATGTACACACAAGATTTTTACCCCAATATGATGTATGAATATGAAGCCAGCATTTTCTAAGGTATATATTTTTATGAGTGAAAAACAGAAACTATCTAAATGTGTTTGAAAGAGCTTAAAAACAAATCATATATATGTATATACTGTGATAAGATTCTTTGCCTCACAAAATTTCCCAGAAAAAAATACACATAATTTTCTTTTTTTAAACATAAAACAGGGAACCAAATAAATGATGTATCAATTCACACAACATTATCTCTTCTTTTAGATACAAATTATATTAACATTAATTCATCACCTTTTATCTTTCAAGGCGTATGCTAGGTATTGTTTGTAAATGTTGTATTTAACCCCAAAGCAACACTGTAAATAGATGTTTTATCCTGTTTAATTCCTTAGCAACCCAGTAAATTTGGAATTTCTAGTGTCATTTTATCTTTAAAGTGACCTTAAGTGACTTGCCTGAGAATATCTGAGGAAGCCACCAGACTCTAAATTCCTAGTCATAATAATAATCATAATAATAAAGTTATAGTTAATTAACTATAAACTTATATAAAATAAATATATAACATACATTAACAATATATAACTTAAATATATCAGATATACAGTTATATATATAGTTAAATATTAACTATAGACTATGACTTAAATATATCTGTTGTTCCAACCTGTGTTAGATACACTAAACAATAGAGCTAAAAATCTCTGTGATTTTATACTCTAATGAAGCATGACAAATAGTAAGCAATATAAATAACTAAAATACACAGATAACAAATAGTCCTAGAGAAAAGTAGTCAAATTTAGCAAGGGTGATAGAGATGTGGAGGTGAGGGTATTGGAAGATGTTTATGGAAACTCTGCTGAAGGAAGAAAGGGAGAGAGTCTTAAAAAAATAAAAAATAAAATCAATATTTTTCAGAGTAAAAGAAAGTGTCTGAGAGAAGAGAGTTTGAGAAAGAACCCATGTCAAGTGCAAAAGAACTCAGGGCTGAGCTATACCTGCCTGTGAGTTCAAGGACAGCAAAGAGGCAGTCTGTGTGAGAAGCAAGATCAGTGGGAGAGTATGGAAAAAGAGGACAGAGGTACAGAGGTGGGACAGAACACAGTGGAGGGTTTGAATAGAAGAGTGCCATAAGCAAATTTACATTTAAGATCATCTTTAGACTGTCATTTTGAGAACTGCCTGGAGGTAGCAAGGTTCCAAACTGGAAAACTAATTTATTTCAATAGTCCACGTAAGAGAAAGGGGCACTGTGGACCATAGTTTTGATTATAAAGGCAGTAAGACGTGGCTGCACCTTGGGTATAATGCAACAAAGATAAAGAACAGGTAACACTAGGAGTAAGACATTTGCAAGAATTACATGACCTAGAATTTTAACACAGATATTCTGGCCTTAGAGCTCATCCCTCTTCAGAATTACACTGTTATAAATCACCATAAAGTACCATTACCAATTATTTTCAAATACAACATGCTTTCTAGTTTAATTCCTCTAAATATGGCCAGTTAGAAAGTTATTATGTTTTTCCAAATGATTACTCATGAGTTTAAAAAAGATTGAAAAATGATCTCATTTGTTAAAAACACTGAAATTTTACCTCTAAGATAAATAAACTACTACCAATTATCTGCTCTTTCTGAAATAAACTGCCAATTTAATTAATTATTTTTCTTAGAAAACAGACATTTTAATGAAACAATTATGCTTTTATAGAAGTCAGAATATTTTCTAGTCTGTATACTGTGTGTCATTCTTGAATAATTTTGTTAGATTTTTTTCCAGTGGTGTATTTTTTATCTAATATATATATATATATATATATATATATATATATAAATTTTTAATTTCATTTTTTGCCTTTCTTAAAAATAATTATTATTACCAATCAGTTTCCTCGGAAGAAACATTCTCTCTGTCAATTCATCTTCTCCATCTGCTTTCACATACTGCAAAATTATAATCATCCATAATTTGTGATAGATTCTTGCCAAACGTTGCTAAAACAATTTGTGAAGTGCCAGACAAGGATTCTTGCCAATTTATACACATTGCAGATGCTTTTGTTCTTTATACTTTTCCCCAGAAAAGTTGAATGTGAAAGTTATTTTTGATGGACTTTTTATTTTAATTCCAAAGTAACTGTGGCAGTGAATTCGTTTTTATCTCGAACGGGTGACATTTTTTTCCTCCCTAAAAGAGGTAACATAATTGGTAAGGCACTACATTTCACAACCTTAGAATGAGGCAAACCCAGAACTAACTGGGAAATAATTAGGCTGTGAGGACCTTAATGAATGATCCAGCTATATCTTTTTGTTTTAGAAACTTTAATCTATTAATACTAGACTTCTAGGTATACAGTAGGCACTGTGTGCTTAACTAGAGGTTCTAGCAAGAAAAAGCAACTATTTAAATGCATTAGGCTGAAGAAAGACAGACTGCTCTGAGGAGGTCATCACTTTTCACCAAACATTTAGTTTCAAGGAGTCTAGGAAGAAATAATGCATGCAGAAAATGCCATTTATCCATCCATACTAATTACCAAAACCAATTCTGATATTAAATACTAGGGTGGCTGTTAAAGCCATGGTGCAACATCTTGATATCTTTTATTTTTTTCAACCGTTTCCACTAAGCTATTTCTTCCCAAAGCTTAACTGTGGTCATGCCAGATCTGCATCATACCAAAGCCATCCTTGCTTCACTTCTTTCATTTTAAATGATTTATCATCCATTCCTTCTAATAATATTATCTTTTCTAGATTTGGTACCCCATCAGGCTGGTTCATCTCTTATTTCTTTAGCTTCTTCTTCACACTTTTTATTATTAGTTCTTCTTCTCCTTCCAGATTACAAGATTTTGGATACCCAGGTTCTCATTTTTAACATTTTTTATTGTTTAGCTTCACTTTATAGATAGGTATTTTTGAAAAAAAATTGAATATGTCTTATGTACCTATTTCCTATTATTAATCACAACCAGTTACTAAAATGTTGTTATGTGTTAAGGCACTTGTGTATATAACACCACTAAAACTATGATTGTACCCAGGCTGCAGAGAATAATTATTTTTCATTTAAGAAGATCCCAACAGAGTCTAACCTTTTCATTATTTATATATCTATATAAGAGCAGATTGAAAAAAAATTCTGACTAAGAAGCATGAATGTCTCTTAGTTGAAACTAAATATTTCTTTACTTGAGAAGTGGAAATAGAAACACTATGCTAATTGCAAAATTTCTAATATCTCTTTAGACATTAATTACAGTTGAACTTGGGCTACCGCTTTAAAATGAGCTAAAATTAATCTCTATGGCAGCAAAGAAAAATTAGAAATGACATGAGAAAGATTTGGTTTGCATGTCCACAGTAATTGCTACTTAGGGTTCATATTCATTTTTAAGTAGTTAGAAAAAAAGGTTGAAAGTATTTAGTACAGATTGCTTTTATAATCTTGTTTTCTCCCTTCTGAAAACCACTCATCATATTTTGTCCTACCTTCATAACAAATAGGTATATACACAATTCTGTTTCATACAATAAATATGTTTTAAATGCAAATAAAGCTAACATCCTAATTCATGAATTTAATCATTGTATTCAAATTAAGAAAGTAATTGTTTTTTGATCTTAAGCTTATCCCTAAGAAATAATATTTTTAATGAGGTATCATATGAAATCTATTTGCCAAAATAAAAGTGCATTTGTAATATCTTACTGGTAGATTATTTGTTAGGGAGATTAACTAAGATTATTTATATCAAATACATATGAACATATTGTGATCAAGTTTCTAACAAATAAAATAATGGATATGGTATGTGTATAATGAATTTATAATCCAATGGGAAATTTTTTAAAAAGCATAAACACAAATACATAAGCATATACAATTCACCATGTATTTATTGATAGAAAATAGTATTTCACATGTACTGTTTATTGTGAAATTGCTTTTAATGCTTTACACATATTAAGAAATTAAATAGTCATTTCATAAAATAGGCATTACTAGCCGGGCATGGTGGCATATGCTTGTAATCCCAGCATTAGGAGGTCGCAGTTTGAAGACAACCTCAGTTACTACTTAGTGAGATCTTTTGCAACTCAGTGAGACCCTGCTTCAAAACAAAGAATAAAAAATAGGGCTGGGGGAATAGTTTGGAGGTAGAATGGTCCTGGGTTCCATTTCCAGTACCACAAAAAAACTTAAAAATTAAAATAGGCATTACTACAATTTGAATCCCTTTTATACTGATAAAATTACTGACATTTAGAAATGTAAACAACTTGAGGTAATATAGATAAATTTTATGAATATTTCCTTGGACTTTGTTTTATTGATTCCTGATTTAGCATCATTTCTCATAATATACTACTTTTCAGATTCAATGTCACTGTATAAATGTGTCTATTGAAAAGGAGAACAGTACAGGTACAATGAAGAATTAGAATGGCAAGAAATCAAATAAATTAAAACAAGAATAATAACCCACTGTGATGTGTTATTAGAAGTGAATGAACACATAGGCATATCAAACATTTATTGTTATTCTGTGTTTACTAGACATAGTTTGAACTACTCACACATATTAATTTATCTAATCCTTTTAGTGACCGTGAATAACATAGTAGTGAGGCTAAAACCTCATTGTTCAAGTGATACTTAAGCCCACTGATTGAATAATATCAAACCAGACTTTTAATAAACAGTATTGGTAGAGAAATAAAAGAGTTGAACAGTAAACTGACTCTTTTTTAAAGCCAAGGAGTCTGAGAAATGAAGGAAGAACAAAACAACTGAAAGGTAGCAAGCAGTAGTCGAAGAGGAGAAAACCAGGAGTGTTTCCTTGCCGAGGAAGCCAAGAGAAAAAAAGCACTTGTAGGAAGAGAGAGAGAGGTAAATTATACCAAATTCGATTATGAATTTATACTAAGAGAAGGAATAAAAATGATTGCAACTTGCTAGTGGTTATTATAGTGCAATGTGGAAGTAAAGGCATACAGCAAAGCTAAGACAAGTTCTTTCTAAGACTTTGCAGAAGCAGAAAAAGAGTACAGCAGCACAAGAAAGATGCAAGGACAGTAGTAAGTCTTATAAAGACAATAAACATTAGAATGTGTTAAGTGGCTATGGAGAAGTTCAAAGGAGAATGCGTAACTAACCATGTGAGAGAAAAGAAATATCAGAATAAATTCCGTACTTCTACAAGAAAACAGTGAGATAGTTAATTTTGTCATCTTGTCTAGACCACAGAATGCCCAGATATGTGTTCAAATACAATTGTGTTTCTGGGAGGGTGTTTTGGGGTGATAGCACACTTAGATCATAACAGTGAGTAAGACAGATAGCGTCTTATGAGCACTGAGGCCCTACCTAAAGTGTCTGGATCTTATGCAATCACTTTAAGGACAAAATAGAACAAAGGCCAACCCTCCCAGGTACAAGAGAATTCTTTACGGCTAAATACCTTTGAACTGAAACATCAAACTTCCTTTCTGAGTCACAAGCCTACCAGCCTTCAGACAAGAGCTACACCATCTATTCTAGCTCTCAATCCTTCACACTTGGACTTCAACTCTTCTGAGTCCGCAGTTTGTCCACTACTTTGCAAATCTTGGAATCTTGGAACATATCTGCTTCCATAATAATGTAATCCAATTTTTTATTGTATGTATATATACACACACAGTAAGAAACTATCTATACCATTTGTTGATTTTATATATATATATTTTTTTTTATTAAAACTCTACATACTATTTATTTTTATTTTTCTCGAGAACTCTAATACCACCAGAATCCAGAGCACAGTTTTTAAAAGTTACCTAAGTTAGAATTTGGATTTTACATCCTTGAGCTCAATTGTTCATTGAAAAGTGGCAGGAATGAAGACTCAGACTCTGTGGGTTTTTCCTGCTTTGCATCATATCCAGATTAGCAGAAAAGGCACACCCAAAGGCCACACTGAAGAGCAAGCACCTAAGAGTGCATGTGGCCCTTGGTACCTCTCTGTCCATCACTGAAGTGATGGTCTGAGCAGCTAGCAGGAAGTGAGGAGCAAAGATGATATCATTACTAAGCCCCACCAGAAAAACCCTAGGAACAATCTGTGCTCTATAGCAGTACATACTATATGTTTCATTTTTCCACTTTTCCACTGAACCTACCCAAAGGTCTCAGAGCAAGAAGGCAGAAAATGGCTAACCATGAAGTTATTTTTTTATTCTTTTATCTTTTTTCTAAACTGCATTTATTTTTTAGTAGATATGCATTATGAATGTGGTTACAAAACAAATTTATAGCCATTTAAAATAAACTTAGCCAGATGTGGTGGCGCATGCTTGTAATCCCAGCATTCAGGAGGCTGAGACCAGAGGGTCACCTTTTGTGGACAGCCTCAGCTGCTACTTAGTGAGGCCCTTTGCGACTCAGTGAAACCTTGTTTCAAAAATAATTATAAAAAATAGGGCTGGGGGTGTAGCTCAGAGGTAGAATGCCTCTGGGTTCCATCCCCAGTACTGCCAATAAATACATACATACATACATACATACATACATACATACATACATAAATACATAAATCAATCAACCAACAAACAAGCAAACACATACATATATACATACATACATACATACATGCATACAAGCAACTGAATCTCATACCATCACTCTCCTTTGTAATTTAGCTTTCAGAAAGAAAGTCCAAACTCTTAGTATTCAATGCTAAGGATGTTGATAAAGTAGAAATAAATATTTTTTTTCTTTTATAGTTAATTTAATTAGTTTTTTGTAAGAAAATTATCCCCAGGATGCTATTTTAAATCTTAGACTATGTGTTTTCTCTTATTTGTTGTTTGTTTATATATTTTCCATTTAATTGTTTATGGAATAATACATCGTTATAGCTTCTTAGAAGCATATTTTGTTTCTGGTTTTGGTTTTGTTTCAATCAGTGGGAAAAGAGAAATTGACCAAGGACAGCTACCATACTGTGTGGAATAGGACTCTAGGGAGGGGAATGAATTAAAGAAGACATTTCAGGAGTTTTTCTGTGTATGCTGAGATTTAATTAAACTTTGCAAGAGTCTGTACATTTGTTTTTAATCTCCATGAAACATGTTTAATGTATCTAATTCTGTAATTTACATATTTAGCTAAATATTATGTTTTCAACCTCCATAACAATTGCTGTTATATGCAGTTATTTGCTACTAAGAATAGCAGATGATGTACATAAAACTGTCTATAGATAAGTTTATATTTGGAAATAAAATAAAATTATATTGTAATATTAGGTTATGTTATCTAATAATAACCTATCTTTATATTTTGAAACACAATATTGGTACCAGAACTACCTAGGAATACACAATCAGCAAATACGAGATGGATCAGATAGCTCTAGAAATTACTTGACTTAGATATTGATCAACTAAGTTTTAAAATAAGATTAATTTACCTAAATCAATAATATGTCAATAGGCTCAGTTACCTTTTTAAAAAATAAATAATCTAGATCTATTTCTATAAAAATTGTAAATATGCTGCCACAAATAGTTTTTTCCATGTATTATGAAATATTGCCAAAAATTTTAACCTCATACTAACCATAAATAATGCTTAAATGATGCTATAATTTTTGCAATCTGGGGCTATTCACAGATGAATTATTCAGCTAAAAGTGATATCTCTACTAGAGGAGTCTTGCCTCATTATCTCATTCCAAGATGAATGAAGGGGAGGGGAAGTGTTAAGCCAATTCATATTGTTGCCACAGTTAAACTATTCTCTAATCAACTGTAATATTGTTTGGTAAACTAAAAGTAAGATATTTATAATGATCTCAAATTTATTTTAAATGCAAGAATTCCTCACAAAAAATAATTTTTTGAGTTAAAATATTTCTATTACATTGCCAAATAATCCTCTAGAAAAAATGTATTGCCATATTAACTAATTAAAATGAAATTGAAAGCACATTACCTATATTCTGTGTATAATTTCTGATGTGAGAGGAAATTAATTTTTAGTTAATTAATTTAAAATTTTAAAATTTTTAAAAATTAATTAATTTTTTAAATGTTTTATTGGTCCATTGTACTCGTACATCTTAATAGAGTACAAGATGATAGAGGCATACATGCATAAATCACTTATTTAGCCCCTACCCAATTCCCACTTCATTTCCTTCCCCCTTCCTCCTTTTCATGTTTGGCTTAGTGATTGACTTTAATGTGTTTGTGAATGTACATTATGTAAATTAGGGAATTTACTTCTTCCCCCTCCCACCTACCTCATCTTACTTATCTATGGTTTCTCCTTCTTCATCTAGAGATCCTCTTATGACCCTTTTTCTCCCTAGGTTCCGAATATTAGAGAGATAATCCAATTATTTCTATTTTTTGTGACTGACTAATCTCACTTAGCATACTGTTTTCCAGTTTCATCCATTTTCTCCCAAATGATGTAATTCTGTTCTTCTTTAGGGCTGAATAAAATTCCACAGCCAAGTATGGTGGCACATGCTTGTAATATTAGTACTTTGAAGGCTAAAACAGAAAGATCACAGGTTTGAGGACAGTCTCAGTAACATAGCAAGACTCTAGGCAACCTAGTAAGATTCTATTTCAAAACATCTATTAAAAAGGCATAGGGCTGAGCATGGTAGCACACACTTGTAATCCCAGCATTCAGAAGGCTAAGACCAGAAGATTGCAGTTCATGGACAGACTCATCTACTTAGCAAGGCCCTTCGCAACTCAGTGAGACCCTGTTTCAAAAAAAAGAACTAGCTGGGTGTGGTGGCACACGCTTGTAATCCCCATGCTTGGGAGGCGGAGACAGGAGGATCGCTCAGGTTCGAAGCCAGCCGCGCTGGCTTAACAGACCCTGTTTCCAAGTAAAAATATAAGAAAATAGGTCTGGGAGTGTAGCCCAAAGGTAGAAGGGCTTCCAGGAACCCCAATACCACCAAAAAAAAAAAAAAAAAGCAAAGAAAGAAAAAAACTAAAAAGTAGGGCTGGGGTGTAGCTCAGAGGTACAATGGCCCTGGTTTCCATCCCCAGTACTGCAAAGAAAGAAAAAGAAAGAAAGAAAGAAAGAAAGAAAGAAAGAAAGAAAGAAAGAAAGAAAGAAAGAAAGAGGAAAAAGGCCTAGGGATATAGCTTAAAGTTATAATGCCCCTAGGTTCAATTGACAATGCTACCTAAAAACAAAAAAACAAAAATAATATATATTATTGTATAAACACTTAAGTGAAATCCAGTTTCAGCTGGATTTCCAGGTGAATTCTTCAAGACATTTGTAGAAGAACTAAAAGCCCAATGCTTCATAAATTGCTATATAAAATAGAAAATATTAGAATACTACCAAACTCATTCTATAATGCCAGCATTACCTTAATCCCAAAACCAAATAAAGATCTTTCACAGAAAAAAATATATAGACTAATATCATTTATGAACATAGACACAAAAATTCTTAATAAAATACTAGTCATTCTTACTTAAAGCCACATCACTAAAATAGTACACCATGGCCAAATTGGCTTCATTCTAGGGACACAAAACTACTTCAACATATGTAAATCAATAAATTCAATTAAGCTAAAGACAAAAATCACATGATAATCTTAATAGACGCAGACAAAGCATTTGGCAAAATCCAATATATTTTTATGATTAAAAATGCTGAAGAAATTAGGGATAGGAGGAATCTACCTCAACATCATAAAGGCTTTTTTATGATAAAGTCAAGGAACAGGACAAAGATGCCACTGTTACCATTTCTGTTTCAATATATTACTTGAAACTAGCCATAGCTATAAGACAGGAGAAGGGAATTAAAGGTATTAGAATAGAAAGAAGAATTAAAATCATCTTTGTTTGCTGATAACATGATCTTATAATTAGAAGATCCAAAAAACTCAAGCAGAAAATTTCTAGAGCTGATTCATAATCAGAAAAGTAGCTAAATACAAAAATTCAACTTATGAAAATCATTACCATTTCTATATACCAATCATGAATCCATTGAAAAGAAATACAGAAAACAATTCAATTCACACTAACCTCAAAGAAAAAAATAAAATACTTAGTAAGAAATTTAACCAAGGGTATAAAAGTCCTTTACAATTCAAATTATAGAACACTAAAGAAATAACTTGAAGATCTTAGAAGACAGATTTCCCATGCTCTTTTATAGACAGAATAAATATAATAAGAATTTCTATTCTAACAAAAGTGATCTACAAATTCAGTGCAACACCTAGTAAGATACCAATGTCATTATTAACAGAACCAGATAAATCTATCCTAAAATTTAAATTGAAGAATCAAAGCTTTATTCCCAAAATTAAACAGAATATATTATTTAATTTGGAATGCTTTGAAAGACTGGCATAACAGTAAATATGTATAGTTCAGTTCAGTGTGATATGTTAATATCATATTCTTCCTAATAATTACACTTTGAGAAGTGATTTATAAAATCTTTAAACAAAACCTTGCCCATAGCCGGATGTGATGGTACATGCTTGTAATCCCAGCATTCCGAAGTCTAAGACAGGAGGATCATGGTTTGCAGACAGCCTCAGTTACTTAGTGAGGCCTTTTGCAACTCAGTGAGATCCTGTTTCAAAATAAAAAATAAAAAGTAGGGCTGGTGGGTGTAGCTCAGAGGTAAAAGGCCCCTGGGTTCTATCTCCAGTACTTAAAAAAAAAAAAAAAAAAAACCTGGACCATTATAAAAGCTTACAGAAAGAACATGGATATCTATAGATTGTGGATATGGCCAATTCACAATCTATACATACATTCAGCTAAGACCTGTGCTTCTTATTTAGATTTCTTTAGGAAACTACACTTAGTACTAAAGAGTATACTTCATTTTATTTTAGAAATTGATACTGAAAATGTAAGGCAAAGATATTATTTCAGAAAGCATATTTCAAGGAACCCAATGCAAGTTACCATCAGCTTTTTTCTTTTCTATTGAAATAGTCTTAAGTGTCCTCCAATACTCATTTTTAGTTAGCAGTTAGCTCTAACCCATTTTCAAACAGCAGCAAGAGTAATCTTTCTAAAAACTGGAATCTGATCGTATTTTTCTGCTTAAATTTTTTCATTTCTTTTTCAATTTCCTTTGCATAAAATCTAGAGTGCATATCAAGTTTACTAGAGCATTGCATGGTCTGCTCTTTCTCTTTGCCAGCCTCTTTGCCTTCCCTTTCTTCCAGGTTAACTGCACCCCTATCTTTGTTTTTTTTTTTTTTTTTTTTTAGACCATTTGGCATTACCATGACTAAAATATTTAACAAGCAAAGGAAAATTTTATTTGACTCATGGTTTCAGAGATGTAGTCCATAGTTGGCCAACTCTAAGGCAGACATCAGAGTAGCAGAGTATAAAAGAGAAAAACTGAGCTCTACTCAATGGTGGCTGGAAGAAGAGAGAGAGAGAGACAGGAAGCAGTCAGGTTCAGATATAGTGTTCAAGGCCACACTCCCAGTGTCCTAAATCCTCCAGCTATTCCCTGCCTGTCTAAATTACTACTCAGTGAATTTATTCAAATTATTAATCCTTCACTGGATTTACCCACTGATGAGATTGGAGCCCTGATTTAATTAATTTACTTGTAAATATCCTTGCACTGAGAACATGCTTTCTGCACATAACCCTGTTAGAGGACATTCCAAACAAAAAACAAAAAGGAAAAGACTTCTTTAAATTCCTATAGTGCACAGAGCACTTTCAATATTCATACCTTCAACCTGCTATATACCTGTCTTGTCTCAGCCTCAAAGTGGCCTTCTCAATGCAGTCTTTCATAGCTATCCAAACTAATTTAAATGTTCTTGTCATATACACAGCAACTTTTACAATTCCTTCCTTTCACTGATAATCATTATAATTAGAAATAGATAGATATTGATAGAAATAATAGATATTGATAATATTAATCTACCCACCTCCTACAAATAACATACTTTTTAGTATAATAATATTTTTATTGGTGCATTGTAGTCATACATCTTAATGGGGTACAAGCTGGTAGAGGCATACATCCACACATCACTCATTTAGCCCTTCCTCAAATCCCTCCTCATTCCCTTACCATTTCTTCCTTCTCATGTTCGGCTTAGTGATTGACTTTGATATGTTTGTGAAGGTACATCATGCATATACTCTTTAAAAACAGCCAAATATTTTCCATTTACTCCAATATCCTAGAATAGAGTGTATGACACATTTTAGGCACTGAATTAAACATGTTCAAATGAGTAAGATAATTTTGAACAAGTCTTAGTAAATTTTACTTGCATAAATTTGTTCATTTAAATGTCTCATTTATGCATTTTATATATTTAAATCTGCAGTGTATATCCCTCAGGGCCTGCTAGATATTTTTTATGATTTTTCTTCTTGACTCTCCCTAGTGAATATAACTGAAGCTCTCTCTTTGTTTAGCATTAAACTTTCCACCTGATGTTATAGGTGCCATTTATTCCCAAGCTTTAGATTCTTTGAAGTCAAGGTATATATGCTATTTACCTTTATGTCTTCTTGCTATAGCAGAATAGGCAAACAAAAAACACTTAGATTAAATTTGAGACTACTATAGAAGAAAGTATAACATATTCTAAACTAATGATCTTGGAAAACACATAGAATCCAGATATTTCTACCAAACTATCTGTTGATTGGAAAGTATTAAGGGGTTCACCAAAGGGTTCAACTGCTGTTTGTTTATGAAAAGACTCCTAGACCCATGCTTGGCATATGAATATCCTGAAGAGTGCTAGAATGAAAAAACATTTCCAAATAGGCAAACTTACACAATTACCTCAGGAAATGTAAGATATTAATTTTGGATGTTTCCAAACTACATATCTAAATTTGAAAAGAGCTACCTGCCCCTTTGAGTTTTCAATATTTATGGCAACAAACTATAGTCTAATACCTCAGCACAGCATGAGGTATTATTTAGATCTCATATTTAGACTGCTCCCAGAAAAAAAAGTATCTTACATTTTGGCAAGTTTCCCATATTTAATAAAATATGTAATACATAATAATGAATTAATCTCATAAGCAAAGATTATTATACAACTGAAATATCTAAGTTACTGTTATATTTCAAAGAGCTATTTCAATGAAAGACAGCCAATGAAAAATATTTTCTATTTATATATGTTAGGTCTGTGTCATAGCTTACTAGGAGAACTAAATATATTTATATAAAATCTTTAATCTTTTCTTCCCTAATTTCTTTTTACCTTTTCTCAACTTTTTCCTCTTATTTCTTCTTTTTGATATTTCTCTCTCTCATATATACATATATACATATACATATGAGAGAGAGAGAGAGAGAGAGAGAGAGAGAGAGAGAGAGAGAGAGAGAGAGAGAGGAGAGAGAGAGAGAGAGAGGGAGAGAGAGAGAGAGAGAGAGAGAGAAACACATGGCACTGAGAATTGAACCCAGGGACATTCTGCTTCTGAGGTATATCCCCAGTTCTTTTTTTATTTATTTAATTTGAAATAGGGTCTCACTAAATTGCTGAAACTGGCCTCAAGTCTATGATCTTCCTGTTTTAGTCTCCCAAGTCCCAAGTACTGGGATTACAGGAGTGTGCCACTGAACCGGCTAAGTCACTATTTCCTTCTAAAGAAATCTTCACTGGTGAAACTTGAATTCAGCTCCTAAATAAAACAGAAGGATAGATAATGTAGCCTCTTTCTTTTCATTTTTAGCAGAATTTATTTATTCATCTGTTTTTTAATAAATATAATTTTAAATCTTAAATAGGAAAAAATATGCCTTTCTTTTAAGTAAATTTTTATTAGTGCATTGTAAATATACATCATAATGTGTTTCAGAATGGCAGAAACATACATGCACACAGCATTTAGTTTGTTTCTTTCTGGAACCCATCTACTGCCTTTCTTTTTAGAGGCAAATTCCTCTCTAAACAAAGCAGACTATAAAAGAACAAATAAACTAAGAAAAGGTGATATATACAAGATGATCTTTCTTTCCAACTATAATAGATTTGAAAGTCATACTCAAACTCATTACAAATCGAGCAGTTTGGCCTTGTCCTACCCTGGCAATTCTTTTTCATTATTCATTATGAAGCTGAGATAGAGCTGTAAGAACTGCATGCCTCTGGTTTGCCTTTAAAGACAAATATGTCTAACTAATAAATATGAGGACCAGCTTTGGATCAATGAACTAGGAGCCAGGATTCCTACAATTAATTCATGAATCTTTGACTGATTTTTCCATAAATCTGGGAAGAGCCACTTAAGCTTTTAAATTTTCACTTTGCAATGTGAATAACTACACAGCATATGCATTAATGAACCCTGTACAGTTTAATTCTTTGCAAAAGCACTTTAAGATGCTTTGATGAGAAGTACTATATTAAAGCCAATTATTACTGTTATTCATTTAACTGCTTGTAAAGCATTGTGAACAGAGGAAACTATGAGCTCATTTCATGCTAGATAAGGGATGTTGGAAATCATTAATGTAGACAGATTTCTCAGAGTTAACAATTTCAGCTCCACAAGTAGTTGTCCTGATAGAAACATGAAATTAGTTGATATGTTTTCATGCTCTCACTATGTTGAATCTAATAAGTATTTTGGTTTCCTAGGTGAATGAGAATAGACATGATATTTTTTTTTCTTAATGTTTTTTATATTATACACGTTTTATATTCCAACATGAAATATATTCCATATTATGGTTTCTAAAATCAGAAGAGAAAACTAGTTTATATCTTATGATTTTACATAGTTTTAACATCAGTATTCCCACTGATTCAATAAAGAGATCAACAATACCACACATGTTTTAAAAAATGTTTAGCCATTAGCCAAAGTCAACTTTAATCTAGTAAGGCAATGTTCATCATCATGTCTATTCTAATGAACTTTTTAAAATATAAGTTTTGAGTCTCACTTCCTCTATTCTTGTCATTAACTTATCTGAGGGTATTTTTATGCTCTGCAAATGAAGTCCTTATGCAAAATCAAGCTTCACTTTCTGATGTTTTATTGAGAACATGTATCCCCACTTCCAACGACTACAACCCATCAAGGATGTGTTGGCATTTTTTTCCTTTAAAAGAAACCAGAAACCTCTTGCCTTAGCCAAGCACTCTCATTGATCAGAGGGTTCTCTTAAATTGACTTGTCATCAGAGAAAACCTCATTTTCTTTCTTCCTTCCTCCCTTTCTCCTCAATGAAGAGGTCACTGGTGGGAACAAGAATATATCACAAAATACAGTTTAGAATTTTTCCTTGGCCTTTGCAAAAAGCTACACCCAAAGCAAGTTCACAAAACCTCACATTTCAAAAAGACCTGGGCCTTAAAATAGAAAAACCAAGAATACTTCTTATACTTTTTCAAAGAAACATTGTACTCAAAAGTGAGAAAATTATAAGAATTTATGGTTTATGAATAATTGAAGGTATGAAAATACTATTCAATGATTTTATTTTTCTTACAGAATATCCATTTGTTCTGATGTATAGGGTTCAGGTCAGGTAATATGAATGTGGTCTGATTATATTAGATAATATAAATAAACATATAATATACTTCCAGTAGCTTATAATGAGATAAAAGAGATAGAGATAGATAGATAGATAGATAGATAGATAGATAGAGATAGAGAGAAGTACCTTCCAAAACATGGTCTCTAGAGTATCTACGGCTTTTTCTCTTCATGCAGAATTAACCTTGGAATTTGTCTTCTAAGTTTTATTTTAGATTAGGTTCTTAATAGTTTTCTGAAGGACAATATTAACTTTTGTATTGAGAATGCAGCAAATTAGGATAAAAATAATTGATTTTAGAAGGATAGAATTAAGAATTAAGGACTCATTTTGGTGTAATGGACAAAAATTTGTTTCATGTCCTTTCCTATTTGTTTAACTGGATTATTCATACTGAAGCTTGTCTATTACATTAAAAATATTGTAACAAAGTGTTAAGCCAAAAATTTTCCTACTATCTAACTTTCCTTTCTATGTCAGTCTTTTGTTCTTTTTGTTTGCTTTTCAACTTTTTTTCTTTCATGAAAAACAGTATAAATTTTCAAATTTTCCTTGGATTCTTATATTTCTGTGAAATTTTACTCTTACACATCTTTTATAATATCACCATTTTATATAATAAGAAACTTCTTATTTTTACATGAAGACAATTTGGGATAATTTTTATTATTTTTCTCTTTGCCTACTCTCTTTCAACATACAAAAATCTGTATATCATACATAGGTATTTAATTAAATTTTTACCTATTTACAAAATATAGCCCATAGCTATGATAAAAAGAAAATATCAGAGCAAAGTGAGTGAATTGAAAATGAGAAAGCATAAAAATACAATTGTTATAGTTTCATAACTTGGAAGACTATTGAAGCTTCTAAACTTTATTTGTTTGATCAATTTAGCTGAGAACTGATTCCCTGCTTGCTGACAAATACAGAAGGGAGACAAAGACAATTTCTAACACTTCTTTTCCAATCAAAATGAGTAAGATACATATCCAGTCAAAAAATATCCAGTATGTCATGAAAAAATTTTTAAAATAGTTTTTAAAGTCTGAAATTGCAATAGATGAGCAATGAGATGTTTCTAAGCCTGTTTTCTCCTCTGCGAATTAGGAATGATAATAGTAATATGATCACAGCACAAAAGATCAGTGTATATGTGTTCTTAGATTTTAGTTTGTTATTACTACTTTGCAAGCTCTAAAAGAGGCTTGCCAGACAACATAGGACATTTGTTTTTCTCAACCTTCATTTTTAATTTCTGTTTGCTTTGGTGAGAAGACTTCCTTTTCCATTTAAATTAAACCCTGGTAAAAAATTGCATTTGAAATGCAGTTAGTGTGGAAATCAAGAGCATAGCTTGAGTACCAAAGCTTTAAGGACTAACAAAAGAATGTGCTGCTTTTCAGCATATTAGCCTCTAGCTTCTTAAATTGAGAGCTAACTTCCTCTCAGTAAAATAGTGATAAAATAAATTTCACTGGATTGTTGAAAGATTAACTACAATCACATTATAAAGTACTTATCAAAATAATAAAATGTACTGCATGCTAAATAACTTAGAAGTTACTGATTTAAACAGTGAGTGCATTCCTTGGCCTTTTTCTAGAGAACACAAGAGGAAACACAATGAGTTGATTAAATGACAGTAGAACATCCCTCTTATCCATATGGGATATATCCAAGACTCTCACTGGATACCTAGGACCATATTTATTGCCACATCCCTCTATCTCTACCATATATGTATGCAACATATATTAGATATGTATTATATGTAATATATATGTATATTTATGTACTATACATTCTATTTGTAATATATATGTTATATATATAGTATGTTCCTACTCACGAATAACTATAATAAGACCTAATTTATAAATTACGTAAGCCGGGCATGGTGGCACACGCTTGTAATCCCAGCATTCTAGAGGCTGAGACCCGAGGATTGTGGTTCACAGCTTCTTAGTGCGTCCCTTTGCAACTCAGTGAGACCCTGTTTCAAAATAAAGAATAAAAAATAGGGCAGGGGGTGTAGAGCAGAGGTCAAATGTCCCTGGGCTCCATCCCCAGACATGCAAAAAAATAATGATAATAATAAATAAATTAGGGTAAGAAATTAGCAATACTAATAAGATAAAATAATTATAACAATTTCCTGTAATAAAAGTTGTGTGAATGCAGTATTTCTTAAAATGTCTTACTGTGTGATATTTATTTATTTATTTGTTTGTTTATTTATTTTGGTGGTACTGGGGTTCCTGGAAACCCTCTACCTCCAGGCTATACTCCCAGACCCATTTTTATATTTTTATTTGGAAACAGGGTCTCTTAAGCCAGCGAGGCTGGCTTCAAACCTGCGTGATCCTCCTGTCTCTGCCTCCCAAGTGGGGATTACAAGCATGCACCACCATGCCCGGCCTGATATTTATTTTTCTGCTTGTGAAGATGTGCAATGATTCTATGCCTACAAGATAAGATGAAATAAAGTGAATAACATAGGCATGATGACATAGTGTAAGGCTACTACATAAGAATTACTGGAACACAAGCACTCTAATGCTACGCTAGAGGATCTGAAAACCAAACGACTAATGAGTAACTAAGAAGCAGGCGGCACATACAGCAGGAGCACACGAGACAAAGGAATGACACATCCCAGGAAGGGTGAAGCACATTGGCACAGACTTCATCACACTACTTAGGAAAAAAAAGCTTATTTCTGGAATTTTCTATATAATATTTCTCAAGTGTGGTTAACTATATAGATAACTGAAATCTTTGAGAGAAAAGCCATGAGTAAAGAAGGGCTGCTTATTTTCCTGTGAAACTGATTTCCAAGTGGACTTCACCATAAGAGTTTTATATGTATTTCTCTACACCTCACAAAGCCTTTCACTTAGAGTGACCTGGTTGTGCATTACTAATAACTTCTTTTCATCTTTCAGTCCATCTTGAAAGTAGAGTAGAGCTGGGTGTGGTGGCACACACTTGTAATCCCCGCGCTTGAGAGGCGGAGACAGGAGGATCACGCAGGTTCGAAGACAGCCTTGCTGGCTTAAGAGACCCTGTTTCCAAATAAAAAAATATAAAATAGGTCTGGGAGTGTAGCCCAGAGGTAGAAGGGTTTCCAGGAACCCCAGTACCACCAAAAAAAAAAAAAAGTAGAGTAGGATATATAGAGAGTAGGAGATTATACATATATATATACACACGTGTGTGTGTGTGTGTGTGTGTGTGTGTGTGTGTGTGTGGTTATATATATGGTTTGTTGGAAAAGCCAGACTTTTAGGTATTTTTTCCTGAAAACTCATTTTTTATATATAAAAGTATTTCTTCTTTAAAATATACTTTTATTGGTACATAGTAGTTACACATCATAGGTTCAGAGTGATAATTCCTTGCCTCCCTCTGAACCCCGCCCCACTCCCTTCTCATTCCTGTATATATTGAGATTGGTATTGATAACTTCAGATGCATTATTTAATCTGTTTTCTTTATCAAATCTCCCTTTTCCTCTCCCCAAGTCTTCTTTCACTATTCTACAGTATCTTTCTTTATTTCTTTGAAGTCTCTTTTCTTTCCCAGTTTCTCTCTAGCTTCCACATATAAAATAATATGTAGGGCTCTTCACTTTCTGAGACAAGCTAATCTCACTTAGCATAATACTCCATAGTAGTTACATCCATTTTCCTGCAAATGAAATAATTGTGTTCTTTATGGCTGAGTAAAATCCTACCGTGCGTATATACCACAGTTTCATAATTCATTCATTCATCCTTACTGCTGCTCCAAGGTCATGACACTGATGCAGATATTTTGTAGGTATATTATTATTTTCTTTCTCATTTCATTCTACTTTTCTAATATATAACAAACATATAATCAAGCCTAACACAAAGATTGAAGGTCCTGCTAAATCTGAAAAAAATCTACATACAATTGGGACCAAATTTATCTCTCCTTGTCAACCTGAAATTAAATCACACCTCGTTTTCAACAGGTTAATCAGAGAGCATATGGAAGTGAGTTCTTTGTGCTGGAAAATATATGCAGATCACACAACTTCTACATTTTCTCTAGCTATCATCAAAGTAATAACTTCCAGGAGGTTCTTGCATTTGTGGTGACTCTTGAAAAGCTATTCGAATAGATTATCTTGGAAGGAAGTAGAATATAAGGGGAATAATAGTGGACTTGGAGATACAAAGACCTGAGTTTGAATTATGTCTCCTCAGTACTGTGTAGTCTTAACCAAGTTACATAAATTTTAAGAGATTATTTTCATCTTTTGTGAAATAGTCATATATATTTTTCTCATGTGGTTTCTATGGGTAATACTTAATGGTATTCCTTTTCTTTCCATTATTTTTTATTTCCCAATTTTATCTGAAAACATAATCAGTATTAGTTATGAAATCATCTATGTAAATACTTTAAAAGACAGGTCTCAAACTTTACAATTTAATGGCCTTAGGGGGAAAAAAAAACATCAGAGCTGTTAATAGCCAAATAACATGAATTATTAGGAATCAAACTGGCGTCTATGAATCCAGAACAGGAATTAATTTTCCTGAAGTCATGTTTTCCAAATATAATCAAATAAATTTGAATGCTGTTAAAAGGAGAAACAAAGAATACAGCACAATTTATCTTTTATCTTGATTTTTGCTCTGCCCTTGTTAATTTTGGCAAGGGAAAAGAATTTCCACTGAAAAGGTATGATGGTCTGGAAACATAAATTTGGTCTCACATAAGGCTCATTAATGATGGTTTTTGCCGAGACTTTTAATCACTGTGTTCATCTATGGTCCTAGTTTTCTGAGGCCCATTAAATGTCATGTTAGAGGTTTCAGGGCTAGACATTGACTCCATTGATACTTGAGCCAACCTATAATTTTTATTTTAGGATTTCATACACCAGAACATTTTATAATAAATATTTATTGCATGTCTAATGGGTGTAATAAAGTCTAAAATTATCTGTAATCAAATATCAATAGAATGGTTAGAAAGTAAGAATTATCTTTGCAATCAATATTTAATGAAAATAAACCAATTGTTTCTTTTGATTAGAAATAAATATACCTAGCATTTTAAATTTATCTTGAGAATTCATGGGATCATTATTAGACATGTGAATAATTCTTTTGGATACTCTTAAAGCAATATTTATATGTAGTATCAAGGATTGGCAAACATCTACATATTAGCTTTATGGCATATTTTAAACCATGTTTAATGTATTTCCAATTCATAAAATCTAAAGCCATGTTGGCCAAGAATTTCATTTTTTTATTCCCTTCTCATATTTATATAAATCTAATACATATGTGTTTGATTCATTTAGAGTTAAATTATTCTAATGTTGCTTTTAAAGTTATTTATTTTGTTCTTAGGTAATGTCTTTCTCTTGAGGAGCTCAAAGCACTCTATAAATGCTAAAGGACATTTTCACAATGCCTCTTTGAGGTATATGGCAATGAGTTCTGTGAATTTTACTGATACCATTTTTCAAGGGACCAGGAAAATGTTAACATACGGAATTTCAGAGACCTCTCATTACTAGGTCATTAGAAGAAAAATGTAATATAATAAAGTAAGCACACTTAACTCTTGTTCCTTCTGTATATAACCCAAATGATTTTCTAAACAATGGAAATTCCCATGAGAGTAAGAGAACCTATTTTTCATTGTCTTCTTCTTTTGCTTCTCTGCTTTATGATCTATTCATTTGTTCTTATTGCTGTTCTGTGTTCATGAAATTGATGTAAATATTTTGTGGGGTTATTATTATTTTCTTTCTCATTTCCTTCTACTTTTCTAACATAGTCTAAAGAAATAAGCTAGAATAATACAAAGATTTTTTTGTCCCAAACACTATTCTCTTTCCTCTCTCATCTTCTCACATATGAGAAAGCAACTCTTCTTTAAAATGTCTCCCAGAGCCGGGCGTGGTGGCACACGCTTGTAATACCCGCATTTGGGAGGCAGAGACAGGAGGATCACACAGGTTCGAAGCCAGCCTCAGCTACTTAGTGAGGCTCTCAGTAACTTAGTGAGACCCTGTTTCCCAAAATAGGTCTGGGAGTATAGCCCGGAGGTAGAAAGCCTCTGGGTTCCACCCCAGTACTACAACAACAACAACAACAACAACAACAAAAAGTAAAATATCTCCCAGAATTTTGCTCTTTCTTATATAGTTTACAACAACAACAACAAAAAAAAAAAAAAACAGACAGAATTTAATGCCAAAATAACTAAAGTAATTAAAAATGTATTTTAGTGAGAATGACAAAAATACAAAGTATTTTACACTTTATATTTCTACTATGTATTAGAAAATTTTAAAGCCTTTATGAATTACCCTAACTTTATTCCACTACACAACACTCTAGAACCTCTAATGTACCTCTAGCATGTAAAGTTAACATAATTAACATTTCTTGTACTTAACAGAATTTGACCTGTTATTATATTTTTAGTGTTATAATAGTTTATGTTAACATTTATAATTTTCACCTTAAAATAAATAAATATTGGTTTTTATAGGTGATATAGTACATATACATATACATATACATATATATGTATATAGTACATATACATGTATATGTACTATATCTGAAATTCTACTTGTAAAAAATAGAATTTGTTCAGAAATGTTGCACACTTCACAAGAGAGAAGAATGTCACCCATCCCTTAAATCCAAAGATGTGGTTACATTGCAACAAGATAATCATCATACATTAGTGTCAATATATGAAACAAAACTAAACTTTCTCGGCTTCACCAATTAGATTTCAACAAATTATCTAAAGAATACTGGAAGACATCCAATCATCTCTGTAATCTATCTGCTGTGATATTTGACTGTCTCAAATTATTCTCTGTCAGAATATTAAAATTTATCCCATGATGATGATTTTTTTGTATTCCTGTTGTATAGCCTGTGATCCTTAATTGCTACAAAAATACCTTTGATCAGATTTCCTTTATCTAGATGTTTTGGAGGCCTACATTATGTATGTTTATACATATAAAATAGGGGAAACAAATACAAGAAAAAATACTAATTGAATATTTGGGTCACCTAATTCTCATTCAATTTTCATTAAAATAACATTATTTTGTTATAATGTCACTTAAAAAAATGACAAAATTGAGGCTGAATAATGACTACTCCTAAGTCTTAGAAGTGCTAAATTTGCATTCAGATTCCAAATAATCCAGCATTAGAATGTGAGATATTAAATACATATCACTGAGACCCTCTTTATCATTGCTGAAATTTTATGTACAATTAATACGCAATAGAGAAAAAATTTTACTTTGGCATTTTTATTCAGCATAAGGAAATAATTAACTTTTTACTAAGTTTAAACAAATTATGTCAGGAAAAAAAGATGATGAATTATAACATTAAATTAGGAAAGACTGGAAATTTTTCTGGTGGAAATTTTACTTTAAAAATACAAACAAACAAACAAACAAACAACAAAAATGTATTGTTTTCTGTCCCAGAAAAAATATAAGTGGGCAAACATCAAAATATCATCAAGGTTATTAGAAGCCACTGTTACGATGAAATAAGATAAAAACTAATTTTGCTAAATGGAATCAACAAGGGCTTTAAACACAATTATATTTAAGCCATAATAGAAGCACCGAGCTGTTTTATGAGGCAATAATCTGTTTCCCGGGTGGATAAACTATAAGGCTGAAGGCTGGTTAGAATTTTGCAGTAAGAGAACTGGATTATTGCCTCATAAAATCATCCAGCATTTTTCTCATTGTGATTATTCCACAAAGTCTTTGAGATTTCACTTTTAAATGCATGTCTTCATATAAATAAGTACTTCTATGGCAAGAAGACAATGACTAAATGTTGGAGGTAAATATTGTACCATTTATGATAGTAATAAAAGACTAGTTATCAGAAGCCCCAAAGTCATTTTCCATAATGTAATAAGATAGCCATTATAAATCCTCAAAATTTTTAGATTTAAAAATAGCTTTTGAGCCGGGGTGGTGGCGCACACTTGTAATCCCCGCGCTTGGGAGGCAGAGACAGGAGGATCGCGCAGGTTCAAAGCCAGCCGCACGCGCTGGCTTAGGAGACCCTGTTTCCAAATAAAAATATAAAATAGGTCTGGGAGTGTAGCCTGGAGGTTGAAAGGCTTCCAGGAACCCCAGTACCACCACCAAAAAAAAAAAAAAGGCTTTTTATTTTCGATCCTTTGGTTGTTTCGGTTTGTTTTTGGCCAGCAGTCTCTATAACTAGTTAAAAAAAGTTGTCTTCTTTGGCATTTATCTTGGGATCATCTTCTTCAAAGAGAGAAAGAATGCAAAATTCATAAGGTTCCCAATAGAAAAGATTACACACTTCCAATTGTGTTTTCTGTTCAGGTTATTGTCCTTATAGAAACCACATTAGTTAACCCCCTTTTGTTCTTTTACTTTACTATTGTTATTATTTCATAATCGTCTTCAATTACTATGTCTGCAAAATAAATCAGAGCACACATATATGGCTTTGAATCAAAAACATATATATTATTCAAGTTGTCTCGATGGCTTTTGTTATATTTCACTGTCAAAGAGAATTTGCTATTCTGCAAATAGAGAGGTAGTCTGAAACTATGGCTCTCTGAACAAGAAGGGCTTTTTCCAATGGAATATAAATTTAATTAAAACTTTTTAAATGTATTTTACATTTCCTCTTATGTTTAGTAACATTAATTTTTAATTTTCTGTTTTTTTACACAAAGCTAAATAAGATATAATTTATTTAATAATTTAATAATTATTAAAATCTAGATATTTCAAGAAATTGTATGTTTGCATGTGCGAGTGTGGATTAATTTAATCCTCAAATGTGTGTTTAATGTATGTTTATTTAACCCTCAAACCAACCTCTTAAAGAGATGATAATCCTTCTACATCAGAACAGGTAGGATTTTCTTTTTCCAGTGCTGGGGATGGAACCCAGGGGAATTCTATCTCTGAGCTACAACCTTAGCCCTGTTTATTATTATTATTATTATTATTATTATTATTATTATTATTACTATTATTATTATTATTATTATTATTTTGAAACAAGTCCTCACTGAGTTGCAAAGGGCCTCCCTAAGTAGCTGAGGCTTGTCTGCAAACTGAGATCCTCCTGTCTCAGCCTCCTATATTCTGGGATTACAAACATGCACCAACACACCTGGCTAGATAATATTAGGTAGGATTTAACTCAAGCAATTTGACTCTAGAATCTATTCCTTGAAATTGAAATGAAAAAGTTGACACAGATTTGAACAAATAAATTTAACCTTAAATAGTGTGCTTTATTTCACACTTAGACGAGTAAATAAAAATAAAGTGTATATAGTATTGAAAAGCAAAATAAAAATATTTAGAAGACTAAGAGTATCAAATGTAATAGGCAGATAATATGAAAGGATGGCATAAATGGGAAATAAAAGTAAAAGCAGAATGCTATCCAGACAAATGATAAAATGATGAATTGACTTAAAGAATCATATATTTATGATCTCTCCTTTGCTCAAGAATCTGCTATTGCTGGTGATATATTTATATAGAGATCAGATTAAGGAACAGAATGAACTTGACTGTGCCTCACATAAATAATCTAGAATATAAAACAAAGGCAATATCTCAAAGTCTAGAAAAAATTAAGGAAGTTGAAATTGTGGGGAAAAAAATTAAGACAAATGGAGATCATTGCAAAAACTCCAAAGCTTGCTTAATCAGAATTATAGAAGGAACATAAATATTGAAGGAAAAGTTGAATCTTAAATTTATATGAAAAACACATTAAATATGCAAGATGAACTTTAAGATTGAAATTATAAACTGTAATTGAGGAAACAAAAATTTTCATATATATTTCATTAGATATATGATTGCATTTTTCTATACTAAAAGCATATAAGGAAAAACCGCAACTTTATAAAGGAAAATATACCTAGGAAGAAGCAAGTATAAAATTGTTATCACATATATGATAGGCAAGATTAGATTCTAGAAAACTCTAATTGTAACTCCAAAACTTGAAGGAAAAATAATTTTAAACATATAAGTCTCTACTCAGCCAATTATAGTTTAAGTAGCCTCAATAAAGATACTTTCAAACTTTGAGTGACAGAAAATTCAACATAGAGAACTCTTTCTGAAAAAATAACTCAAGATTCTACTGATACACACACATATACAAGTGCGCGCGCACACACATATAGATAGATATGACTATAGGTTAAATAAACTGATATGTCATAATTAAATTCGATGACTTGGATATTTTAGGGAGAGGAGGATATTATTTCTGATTTATGTTAAATATTGCTAAAAACAATAGTGAATTTCTAGCATCACAGAAGAAGAATGTAGAATTATAATCTAAAACATGCAAAAAAGAAAAACTACACGATTACAGGAAAAATATATTCTTATAAAATATTTAATAAAATTTTAGAAATACAATGAAAACAAAACTAAATATTTAAAAATAGGCTAAATTCCTAGAAAAAGTGTGGAGAAGCAGAGAATCTCAAACTGGCTTAATAAAATGACTCTATGCAGATTCCAATTAATTTTAAGCAGTTCCTAAAACAAATGACAAAGAAAGACTGGTTATCAAAGCAAGGAACATTAAAAAGAACTAAATGGAACATTTTATGGTGTTAAATTACAACCATAAAGCAACCAAAAAACTGAAAAAGTTTTCAATTGTTAACATAGCAAATCCTAATGGGTTCTAATAACGAACATTGTTCTGCAGATTAGTTTGGACAATTTTGGTTCAAGTTAATTCTATTTGTGTCTCTCATTTTAGAACTCACAGTATCCTAGTATTGGCTCTACTGCCAACTATGAACATGAAAATACATTTAAAATCATGATTCCCATTATCTATTCTAATATTCCATTATCCTGATATCAGGTCAAAGACACATGTCACATGACAGGGCTGGAGATTTGCTCCTGGATAGAGTGCTTGCCTAGTATCCACAAAGCCTTGGGTTCTACCTCCCTCACTGCCAAAATAGTTATAATAATAATAATAATAATTATAATAGTAATAACAATAATAATAATAATTGAGTTAAATGGCAAAGTATATGAATTCTTATATCAAAACAAATGATGGTATGAAGAATTGGGGGAAAAACTCCATTCTACTACAGTATGGCTCTTTATTACAATTATTCACTTAATTCTCACAAAATTGTAATTAGGATACTGGGCTCAAATTCCAAAAGCTTTTGGTCTTGCTTCCTTAATCTAGAGAACTATGGGCTGGAAAAGACAAGTAACCAGCTCTCTATCTATTCAACATGCAGTGATGGGGGAAAAATGGCTTAACAAGATTTACAAACATTAAAAAAGAAGGAAGAACAGGAGGTACGTAATAGTAATTGTTGCGTAATAATTCTGGTATCTTGCTGGGCTAATATTGCCAGCTCTTTCACTATGGCAAAGGCCTACTTCTGGTTTTGGGGAAGAAGTTCCCGCTCTGAAGTTCTCTTTGCAAATCTTGTATCATCATCCTTTCCTGGTTATATTTGGAAAGGACAAGGGAAGAACATATTTTCCCTGACAATGGAGGAGATTTATTTAATTTTTAGCATGCTTTCTGCCTGGCCAAAGTTGGGGTCCAGTTGTCTTTTTCAGTCTTCACTAGTCAAAGTCTCTTTTTAATTCAGAATGATAATAGAGTTCTGTCAAACATTTATTTTAGGTTTTGAAAAAAAAGTTGACTCCAATCAACTTCATATGTCAAAACATAGCTATCTACAGTTCTTTTTGAGACACTGTTCAAATTCAGCTCGTAACAGTCAGATCATGCTATCAGTATTCTACTATGAAACCTCCTTATCAAGCGCCACAAGTTCCTAAGGTTCATCTTCTGACTTCCAGGTTATCAGAGGGGATAGATTTGCCAGGTTTGTCACCATCTTGTAGTAGAGATCAGCATTTCTCTACCCTCCTATCACAGTTTCATTGCTGGCTGTTACTCTTAAAGCCAATACTAGGTATTATTAGTATTTATAAGGTTAGCAATCCAATTCTGGGACTAGTTTCTGATTTAGTCATATAGCTGCCATAATAAACCCACAGAAAATAAAGCCCTTCAATACTGGGTCTTTCAATGATTAAAATTTTATGTTTCTTCATAATGGATTTGATGATTATCTAGGGCACACTATTCTCAGACAGACTGCAAATGCAGAAGATCTCAAGTTAAACTATGTAAGAACTTTGACTTCCTCTCTCCATGCTGATCCTCTGATAAATACAGAGCAAGAGTAAGACACTTAACCAAATGTATATATTTCACCTACAAGACTGGGAATAAGGAAAAAGCCCATGGTAAAGAGTACAAACATATAAACCTTTTGCAAATAAGAGTGAAAAATTAGAATGAAGCCGGGCGTGGTGAAGCATGCTTGTAATCCCAGCATGCAGGAGGCTGAGAAGGAGGATCGTAGTTTGTGGACAGCCTCAGCTACTTAGTGAGGCACTCCACAACTCAGTGAGACCCTGTTTCAAAATAAAGAATAAAAAATAGGGCAGGTGGTGTAGCTCGGAGGTCAAATGCCCCTGGGTTCCGTCCCCAGACCCGCAAAAAAAAAAAAAGAAAAGTAAGAAAAATTAGAATGAAAATATACATTTTAAAAACAACTGGAAGACTCTAAAATACATCTGTCCAGGTTAAAAAAAAGTGAATTGAATTTGAAATTAGAAGAATACTGGGAATATTTTAAATATAATGAACTTGGTTTGTAGCATAAAGCTAAGTGAGTATATAAATTTTTCCAGACACAAATTATAAAAATAAATTTAACCATATTTCAGAGAAAATATCCTTAGTAAATTCTAAAAGCTGTAAATCCTACAGGCTACATTCTTCTTTATTGTTAAATTTTTTTATTGGTGCATTGTAGTCATACATCTCAATGGAGTACAAGATGGTAGAGTATTACATGCACACACCACTCATTTAGCAGCTATATTTGTTGAACAAAATGAATGTAATAGATACTGACAAAAAGGAAAAGCAAGTAAATAGACAATTGAATGCATTTTTAAGTAAAAAAGACCTAAACAACTCTGAGATCAAAGAAAATTGGAAATTGAAATTATACTCTATTTAGAAATGACCAATAGGAAGAAGACATATCAGAAACCATCACTGAAACTATAACATTTCTCAGAGGTAACTGTGTAATCATAAATGCATTGTTTCAAGAAAAGGAAGACAGAAAAAAAATAATCCTTTAACTCAAGAAGCTATAATAAGTATAGCTGAATTAACCCGAATAAAACATAAATAAGAAATTAATGAAAAAGGTAGGTATTAATGAAACAGAGAAGAAAAGTAGACTTAATTAAAAATTTAAAGTTATATCATCTACTGCTTAATACAAGAAGATTTGAGACATCCAAATTAAATAAAAATATAATAGGTAAGTATAAATTAAATGCCCTATGTTTTAGTGAGCACTTAATACATGTTTCTATCCATGCTAGACATTTCTAACCCATATTAGACATTTCTAACCCATGTTTTGGAGATAGCAGGAAACCAATATTGACTATATATCTAAAAATTATTGCACATAAACATGACTGCTAATGATAGATTCCAAATATATTGTAGATAAGAGAACAAACATTAGAAAACTAGGTATAGTTAGAGTATGTATAAAGAACATGACAAGGTACAATTTATCTCAGAACATGGCCCATTAAAAGTTATTATTTGAAGTTTGTTTAATATGAATGATCATTTAAGTAAATGTCAAAAAAAACTATTAATTAAAAACCACCACACTGTCCTTTTCCATATATACAGAAACATAGGCTCATGTACATGCACATACACACACAATAATAATGAAAGAAAATTTATTTTACAACCCATTTGATAGACTATATAAGACCAATTAATAAGAATAAAACATTAAAAGCATCCTCTCATAGATTTGTGAATAAGACAAACATGTCTCCTATTATCTATAATATAGAAAAAGTCACAAAACAGAAATTAACTTAAAATAGAAAACAATATATAAGAGTTAATCTAATGGAAAGGTACAAGACTAAAAAAGAACACTTTAAAATCTGAATTAAAAAGGAAACATTTTAGGAAGTGAAGATACAATTATAAAATAATCAGATTATCAAAATAGCATACTGATTCAGTCCAATCAAAGCTTTCAAAGAATACTTTCTACATTTGACAAGCTGATGATAAAACTTTTTGAGATATAACATACTCATAATGCCAGGAGATTTTAGAGAATGTAGAATTTAGAAGGATAATGAACAAAGTCTAAAATGTATTTTAAAAAATACAACATTAGCCAGGTGTGGTGGCGCAGGCTTGAAATCCCAGCATTCTGGAGGCTGAGACAGGAGGTTCGCAGACAGCCTCAGCTACTTAGTGAGACCCTAGTTCAAAAAATAAAGAATAAAAAATAGGGCTGGGAGTGTAGCTTGGAGGAAAATGCCCCTGGGTTCCGTCGCCAGTACCACAAAAACAACAACAAAAAAAAACATTAAATTTTGTTAATCCTAGTGAATGGAATTAATTCAGATTCAGATTTTTAGATAGACTTATAAAACAGAAAATATCCCTTTAAATTTATAAAATGATAAAGCTAGCACTTTAAAATTATTTTGTTTTGGCGTTTAACTTTCTGTGACAGGGACTATGCACTTTTAAAATATATGCAAAGGCCGGGCGTGGTGGCGCATGCTTATAATCCCTGTGCTTGGGAGGCGGAGACAGGAGGATCACGCAGGTTCATGCAGGTTGAAGCCATCCTCTCTGGCTTAAAAGACTCTGTTTCCAAATAAAACTATAAAAATAAGTCTGGGATTGTAGCCGGAGGTAAAAGGGTTTCCAGGAACCCCAGTACCACCAAAAAAATAAAAATAAAATAAAATAAAATAAAATATATACAAAATTCACAGAAAATTCTCTTTAGGTATATTTAAGCTAAATTTATAAAATTAAACACAATACTTAACAGAAAATTAAATATATTAATAATTTTAGAAGGTCTTAAAGGGGCATAAAAGGATTTTTTAAAATATCTATAGATATGTAACTAATGATTTTATTCTTTATTAACAATTTTAATGCTTCCATATCAAGAAGACTTATTTTGTAATAGGTAGTAGAATATAAATACTTCCTCTCATTCTCTCTCAGTATATCATATATATGTATATGTATATACATATATAGAGAGTATATACATATATAGGTATATGTATATACATACATATATACAGTATATGCATATATCTCAGTATACATATATATGCACACACACACACACACACACACACACACACACACACACACTTCTTAAGCATTCAGAAGTAGAAAAATTCAAACATTTTATCACACTTACAAACTTGAAATTTTGATAATATCCAGTGTTGCCAAAAGTGTGAAGACATGAGTTATAGTCATGTAGTTTTTGGTAAAATAGCCAGTCTACTTAGAAAAATTTAGATACAATTGCTAAATCCAGAAATTTTTATTTCAGAAAAAAAATCACATTTGTTTTACAAAAAAATACATAGAAAAAATGTTCACTGTAATACCGATTACATTGACAGTGAATGTGAAACAAGGCAAATGCCTATCATTTAGGGACTGGTTAAATAAATAAAGGTACATCAATAAATAAATAGCATGTGGTCATTAAAATTAATGAGATAGATCTATAAATACTAACCTTGAAGCATGTCTGATATACTGCTAAATGTAAAAAGCAAGTTGCAGATGAATGTGTATAACACGACCTATTTCTTAATGATGAAATAAACACAGGTATGCATGGATTATGCTGTATGTTTATGAGGTTATGCATATTTTACTGCAGGGACATTAGAATAGGAGAGGGAGTTTTATTTCTTATTTCATATTCCTTGTTAAAATTGGCTTTGATTTCCAGTATTTCTTGGCTGTAAAAATAAAGATTATTAAAAAATTCTATCTTATGTCCAGTTTATAAAAGAAATTACAGAGATTAGTTTTTGAACAAGCATGAAGTTTTCCATGTATAGTATACACACAGCTATTATTAAAAATAATTTTAGCTCTTCCTGCAAGAGGCCTGAGGTGGTCTATGAAAATGTTTTGATACTCTTTTGACCCAGAAAGCTCCATGAAATCATGTAAACCAAGAGATTAAAATCTTCATGTACATTTTAAGAATACCTGTGAAACTGCCCAGGCAATGAAGGCCGTATCTAAAAATACACCAAGTATATGAAAGACGTCATGGCCAGGCCAAACAGCAGGGATGGCCCTAGGGTTGATGAACCAAAAGGAGTGCTGAAGTTTTTCTGCACATGCTTACAAATGCAGAACAAAACGCATTTTTATGCTAAGGGTTTAGATGTAGATTCTCTGCATATGAATAGGGTGTTCAAGATGTTTTGCCCTGTATACAAATGTCATGGTTGAACGAACTCAGACATGAACCTCTTTGCCACATCGAGATGATTTTCACTTTAAAGGAACAGGTTGTTCCTAAATCAGGAGAGAAAGTTACACAAAAGCAAAAGATATCTCAGAAGAATTTGAAGAAACCAAAGTTATGGCATGAACATAAATTTAGTATAAAATAAATGCAAATAAAGGTAAGAAAGTAATTTTTATCTAAAATTAAATTAGATTTCAGCTTTTTGAATGTGTCAATAAGTATTTCAAGAATACTCTTTACTCTGGCAAAAGCAGGCTGAGATTTATATCCAGTGTCTTTAGAATACTACAAACTCATCATGATAAAAATATAGTGGTTTTACTGATATCAGATGAACAATATTAGCAAAGCAATGTTAATCTACAATTCTGAGAGATAGATTAGAAAAATATGCTTATTTAGAGTTTTTTTCTAAAAAATGATCCTGGCAGTATATTTATCAGGTCATTCAGTTGCAAGGAAAATATGTGAAAATATTTCAGGAAAAAAATTTCTATAATTATGCCAATCTCGAAGACAGTTTCAGACTCTAGTCTTTAAAAGGAGGATTATTTTACATATATGTTTTTTGCTGAATTATAAGAATATAGTCCTTTATATATGACTTTCCATTTGATATCTTTAGATATCAATTATTGTAGTGGATGCTTGTTTCTACAAAAGAAAACACCTTAGGATGTCTCAGTGTAACTGCAATATTCTCTCTCACATCAAAACCCTTAATGACCTGAAAAAAGGCCAATGAGCAGTCTTTAAAATCTGTTTCGTGGCGGGCGCAGTGGTGCATGCTTGTAATCCCAGTATTCGGGAGGCTGAGACAGGAGGATCGCGGTTCACAGACAGCCTCAGCTACTACTTAGTGAGGCCCTGTGCAACTCAGTGAAATCCTGTTTCAAAATAAAGAATAAAAAATAGGGCTGGGGGTGTAGCTCGGACTTAGAATGCCCCAGAGTTCCATTCCTGGTACCGCAAAAGAAATAAAATAAAATAAAATATGTGTTTTTCAAGAAAAGGAAAATTCAGAGGAAACTGAGAAGTGTAAATGGGCTTTGACCCAATCATTTCACCAAAATTCTATTATCCTATGTAGAACTAATAGATTTCAGGAAGCCAGTTTGAGGCTTTCTCAGAGTTACTGTGTTTTGAATTCTTTGCCAATGGATCCTGACAGTTTGCCCCACAGACCTAACCAAAACATGTAAATCTGCTCCCATACCACCTCCCACAGCCACTGCCCTCACCAGCTCCTGTCCCAGAGATAGGCATCTTTTGGAAATCACAAATCTCTTTCTTTCTGAGCCTGAATCCAATCTCAGAACCCTTCTTACCAGGC
This sequence comes from Muscardinus avellanarius, assembly GCF_963383645.1. Taxonomy (NCBI): domain Eukaryota; kingdom Metazoa; phylum Chordata; class Mammalia; order Rodentia; family Gliridae; genus Muscardinus; species Muscardinus avellanarius. The sequence continues at coordinate 71,117,112 of NC_137788.1, forward strand.
ATCTTAGGTAGGCATTGCTGATTATTTGGAATTGACATATAAGAGTAAATATATTTACTATTTCTTTCGAGTTTCTTTGTAACATTTATTTTTGACTATTTTTTTCTGTTTTCTTTAACAGGAACAAAACCCTTCACATCCTGCTAATTTGTATCTGCTCCCTTTTTCACCTTTAATATGTTCTTTTTCTACATTGTATTAATTCAAAACCTTGCAATCTTTTATTTATTTATTTATTTATTTTATTTATTATTTTAGTTTTTTGCAGTACTGGAGATGGAACCTAGGGACATTCTACCTTCCAGCTATACCCCCAACCCTATATTTTAGTCCAAGTTCCTGTCTCCCTATCTCCATGAAGATTCTAAGATGATGATCCTGTGAGCTTTTTCTCCTCTGAAGGTTTTCTTCAACACTTTTTACCTGGAGTGGGAGTTGACTCCACTAGCAATTTAACATGAATATCTCTCACCCATATCTACTTCAGAAAAGTTATTTGTTTTTATGTCTGGTTAAAATCCTACAGGGCAAGACAAATTTTTTTTAAGTTTTTAATGATTCTTATGAATAGGTTAAAGACATTACTGAAACTGGTTATCTTTTTTAACTAAGAATAAATGTCTTTTAAATTATTTTTTATTTATTAAATGATTGATACTGGGAATTAAACGCAGAGGCATTTTGCCTCTAAGGTACCCCCCACAGTTCTCTTTTAAATTATTTTATTCTTTAATTTTGAAAATACCCTCACTAAGTTGCTGGGGGCCTCACTAAATTGCTGAGTCTGGCCTCAAATTTCTGATTCTCCTATCTCAGCTTCCCAAATACTGACATGATAGGCATGCAGTCCTACTCCTGCTTGTCATTTAATTTGCTTTTGAAGAAAACTATAATGGAACAGGATTTCAAAAAATCTTCATCAGACTTACAAAAGTACAAATGACATCTCAGAACTTCATTTCTTAAAATACCTCTTGTAAGCCGGGCGTGGTGGCGCACGCTTGTAATCCCCTCGCTTGGGAGGCGGAGACAGGAGGATCGCACAGGTTCGAAGTCAGCCGCGCTTGCTTAAGAGACCCTGTTTCCAAATAAAAATATATTTAAAAAAATAGGTCTGGGAGTGTAGCTAGGAGGTAGAAGGGCTGCAGGAACCCCAGTACCACCAAATAAATAAATAAATAAATAAATAAATAAATAAATAAATAAATAAAAATAAAACACCTCTTGTAGACACATACAGGCTATCTATTCTAAAGGGATTTAATATTCATACCAAATTACAAAATGTTATAAATCTTATAAAAATTATTTCCATTGCTTGCCAGTGGATAACACCTTCTTAATTCTCCTTGGTCTGGAACCTGAAGGCTAAAAATTATCTTCCACTACTGAAGCTTTGTTCAATCTGAACCAATTCTTCCTACAAAACAAGTTGTTGTGTATATTGCATTGTAGTATCTCTAGTCCAATAGAAAATAGTAATAAATTTTGTTTTTAAAATACTGATGAATTTAGAAGGGAATATTTGGATGTTAAGAATATTAGTTCAAATAGTTCAAATATTTTGAAATCTCAATGTATTTAAGTGCTGTTTAAGAAAAATACTAGGACTTCACAGAAGATACCACTGGGACTCCAGATAATGGAGGGGAAATATCAGCAAAGTTTGAATGGAAAGATAGGGGAGGAGGAAGGCTGATCTTGATTAATGAGGGTCTACATCTGAACATGTGTAAAATTATGAATATGACATGGTTAATGTGGACAACCATTGGTGGGAGGGGGGAAGGGAAAACAGGGGCAGGGGGAAGAGGGCACCAAATATGGTTTAAATGTATATCATTTATGTTCAATAAAAATTGTTTAAAAAAAGAAAAATACTAAGACTTCATTATTTCAAAATAAAGAATTGCTTTTATAATGTACTAATTTTTTATGTTTTCAGTTTAACAAATACATAGAAGATCATGTGTCAGGAAGAAAAGAGGTGATCTTTTATTTTTTTCATAAAAGATATTATCAAATCAAAACATAATTTCAAGGAAGTTTAAATTGTGAATGTCATATAACTAGGGGCATGCAAAAGATCAATTCAACTCATTAATGAGGGAATATAAAGGTGGTAAATCCATTTCACAGAGTATTTGGGAACAAAAAAGGGTTGTATATAGTTTAAAAAGAAAATCATGCTGAAATAAATGTAGTAAATTCAAGACAAAATTATTTGATATCCTATAAGGCAATACATCAGTCAAAGTTATCATTGGTTTCTATAAAAGACAGAAATGGTTTGCATTTTTATTGCACAAAATCTACAAGTTAGCATTAAATTTCAAAGATGTGGATTCTAATTGAGAGAACATGAAACCAACCAGAGTATTCTAAGGATTTTTTTTCTCAGAAAGGCCAATTGGATAATACACTAGTATGACATATAGTAATACATAGTAATGATTATATCTTTTTCTACCAGATCTGAATATTTTTCTAATACTAAAAATATTATTCCTATAGATTTATTCATTTTTATTACATACATAACTAGCATTTCATATTTTTTAATTTAGGGTGAGCTCAAATTATTTGTTTCTCTCACATATGAATTGAAAGCTCTTAGTTGTTGTTTTATCATTTTATAAGAATAATTATCTATATGAAAGAAACTAAGTGGGCATGAGGTTGTTTTACTGGTCTTAGCTTCTGAAGTGTCTCTAAAATACTAGCTTAAATAAGTCTTTACTTTTAAATAGTATAAAATATATAGATTTCTTTTATTATAAACTGAAGATTTAATTGTACTGTTTTGTGAGGCATTTGATTTCTTTTTTATCTTTAATTCAATGTTTAATAAAGATGTTGTTTATTAAATATGTTAAGGTTCTTTGAAAATATGGTCTAAAATGGAATATCCCCCTACATGTCTTCATCGTTAATATGTCTGTGAATCAGCAAGTCAAACCATTTAATTTTTTATGGATTCAACACTTCTAATTCCTATGCCTTTCAGTGGGAATAAGTAAATTTGACTATGAGAAATTTAACACTGACTTTTTTACATAATTTTTTTTTCCAGGGAGACAGCTTATTCCAATAACAAGTAACATCAAATAAGGAATGCAGGTTGGGCCTTCTATAATGCTGTCCTCCAGAAAGAGAAAGAAATGCTAAAAATCCAGCTCAAACTGTCCTCTTTAAGCCAGGGCTTACCAGGGCTTTATGCCTATGTTACAGGAACCCTATTAAAAATTAATAAAAATTAGCCATGAAGGAGTAATCCCAGTACTTGGGAGTTAGAGACAGGAGGATTGCAGGTTCTTCGCCAACCTCAGCTACTTAGTGAGGATATATGCAAATTAATGGGACCCTGTTTCAAAATAAAAAATAGGGCTGGGAATATATCTCAGAGGTAGAACGCCCCTGGATTCCATCCCCAGTTCTGCAAAAAGAAAAAAAAAATCATAAAATGGCCATTTTTGAGTGAACTATGTCTGCATTTGTTCTGTGATCCACTTTATCAGATCAAAGGCAACCTCATGATACCTCTCCACGCAAATGCAAAATTTGACTGAAAGTTTCATGATTTTGCATGTGCATTTACATTCATACATGTCTGTAAAACACAGCCAACTTTAGAAAGACAAAACTAAAAGCCGGGTGTGGTGGCGCACGCTTGTAATCCCCGCACTTGGGAGGCGGAGACAGGAGGATCGCACAGGTTCGAAGCCAGCCGTGCTGGCGTAAGAGACCCTGTTTCAAAATATAAAAATAGGTCTGGGAGTGTAGCCCAGAGGTAGAAGGGCTTCCAGGAACCCCAGTACCACCAAAAAAAAAAAAAAGAAAGAAAGACAAAACTAAATAATTATGATGGGTCAGGAGATAGATGGGGGACTCAGACACTGGAAATTTACAGCATTCAAGAATAATAAAATTAATGGCTAATATTTATTAAGAGCACATCAGGTCCCAAGAATTAAAATGTACCTGCATATGAATCATCTCACATTTTGTTGAATAGATTCCACACATGTCATAACTGCCTGTGGCTTTGCATGACTGAATTGATCAGGAACTCAAAAAAAAAAAAATTATACCATACAGTAATCTGGAAGCCAGCAGAAGAACCCAGATTTTAAATCTTCTTTCCTCATTACATGTGGCAAAATTGTTTTCATTTTTAATTTCACCAAAAGAATCTCTGCGTGGAACTTGTTAAAATTACATCCCAGCTGCTGCTTTTTCTTTTCAGTGTGACCCCAAACAAGGACCGTTTCACATGGTTTTAGGTTTCAGAGTGGAAGTTTAGCACAGCTGTGATATCAAATGAGGTACCACCTGGCCTAATCACCGTAACAATATGTCCTCTGTCCTACACAGCTAACAGATGGATTGGGTATCAGCCTGATGTCATAATCTGTTAAGTTTGTAATATGGAGCGTTACCCACCCATTTAGGATTCATCTAATCTTCTCTGATGGCATGCTGTACCCTAAATGGAAAGATGACACTATCATTATATGCCACGATCACTAGTCATATGGGATCTTAGTTTGCATTACTTAAGGATAATTATATAGTGCTCTTATTCATTTGGTGAACTGTCACTCCATGACTGAAATACTTACATGGGATTTCGACAAATACTATGACACTCTTAAAGCAGATTACTAGTCTTTAACATTTATTTCATTCTCTCTTTTAAATTGAAGTTCTAAATATCCACTTTCTTAGCTGTGTGCTGCTTAGATGTCTCTTTGGAACCTAAGTTGAATCCCAATAATTATATAGTTGAAATTATATTCTACTTACTCTGATGTAAAATGTGATAATCTAACAGTTATCAGTAACATGATAATGTCTATGATATATATAAAAACATTTTAAGGATGTTATTAGTTAATAATTAACTCACCAGGCATTTATTGTCTCTTCAATGCAACACACAGTATAGACAATGGAAAGGGAAAGATAGAAAATTATCGCAGCCTCCAGAGAATTTCAGCTTTTTCTAATTTATCTTCTCTTCTGCAGACCTCAAGAAAACTCACTGTTTTAACTCATGCAAGCAGCAATTGTTCAAGTATGGCAGGTCCACTGTGGACTAGACCAATGTCCAACCCAACCCTTTCTTCCAGTGCTACTTCTCAGTAAGGAGGCTAGGAAACATAGTACTTTGTCAGTCTCCCTTGCAGCCAGGGCCAACCAGTGAGATGTAATAGAATTCTGATAGCAATTATGGTTGAAGTGTGCTAGGAAGGTGTGGGAACAATGTGCTTATTTGATAAACAGGGGAGAGAGAGAGAGAGAGAGAGAGAGAGAGAGAGAGAGAGAGAGAGAGAGAGAGAGAGAGAGAGAGAGAAAGAGGGAGAGGTTTTATTTCATCTTCAAAAATAACACCTGGGAGAGTAACAACCTTGAACTTCTCTGAAGCCCTGAGATGCCTCCCCCATGACTTCTTGCTCAAGAAAAGTAAAAAAAAAAACATTTTTTTTTATAATCCATTGCAAGATTATTCATCATTTGCAAATAAAAAGCAAAGGATGTGATAAATCAACTTTATATAACACACTCAATGCCTGCTGCTAAGGAGATGTAGTGGCTGAAGATGTGCATGGCGGCCTTGTCACAGTGAACTCCATGTACAAAACTTTCACCAAAGATAAGCAGGGACGCCGGGTGTGGTGGCGCACGCTTGTAATCCCCGCGCTTGAGAGGCAGAGACAAGAGGATCGCGCAGGTTCGAAGCCAGCCGCGCGCGCTGGCTTAGGAAACCCTGTTTCCAAATAAAAATGTAAAAATAGGTCTGGGAGTGTAGCCCGGAGGTACCACCAAAAAAGAAAAAAGAAAAAAAGAAAAAAAGATAAGCAGGGATCAAAAGTCTGGACTCCATTTAGGACAACCCTGAAGAGCCATTTCAAGTTTATACTTCCTTGTGGGATTGGCTAAAGGTCTGTTGCCACTGTTTCAAGGGTCTGCTTTTTTTCCATTCAATTTTGTTTTTCTTCTTTCTGTTCATGTATATCTCATGGGAATACCCTCCCAAGAAGGCTTATTCATATAACCAATTCCCAAAGAATAAAATATCTCACCAAAGTCTTGAAGATGAATCAGTGGCATGTGAGAAAAATGGAAAAGAAAAAAATATTTCAAATGTCACCAAAGGAAAGTACATTTTCAAAGGTAGAGATGTGTTCAAAAACTAGGAAAAGGGTAAGAATCTTAGCATGGATAGTATAGCTTAGGAAGCTAGGAAAGGTATATAGAAAACATTCATAGAAGATTTTGCACAACAAAGTTTGGATATTATTTTGAAAGAAATTGTGAACATGCATCAACTAAAACTGAAATAACATTAAATGCCCTACTTCAGTGACTTAAATATGGATAACTAATATTTTTATGTAACAAAAAAATATTTAGAGGTAGGATGGCTGCTGCCATTGGTTCCCCAACTTTCCCATATCAGAGATCATGCCCCTAGGCAGTCAGTAAAAAAAAAAAAAAAAGTTGATGGAGGTTCAAATAATCCAAATAATTTTGTTTAAAGAGGAAGAGGAAGAAAATGTTTGCAGAGTGCTCTTCCTTTTAAGATGTCACCTTCCTCCTTCCTTTTTTTTTTTTTTTTTTTTTTTTTTTTTTTTTGGTGGTGGTACTGGGGTTCCTGTAAGCCCTTCTGCCTCCGGGCTACAATCCCAGATCTATTTTATATTTTGAAACATGGTCTCTTAAGCCAGCGCTGCTGGCTTCAAACCTGCGCGATTCTCCTGTCTCCGCCTCCCAAACGCGGGGTTTATAAGCGTGTGTCACCACGCCCCGCTCACCTTCCCTTTTTCGAGGAAAGAAAAAGCTTCCCGATATCCATCCAGCAAATTTCTACTGGGTTTAGACTTTACAGTCTTTATGGTAGGAGAGGAAAAAGGAAACACAAATAGAAATAGAGACTGATAAAACCTCCTGTATTGGCCACAAAGCTACTAAGGTGAGAAGGCACCAGAGTAAAAGTCGTACTGGGGGATAAAATTCTGTAGATGGAGTACTATGAACTTTCTACTGTAGGTATGCAGATGAGTGATATGGCAACAGCATGGGATACAAAATCACTGCAGAAGTATTAATAAGGATAGGAAAAATGAAAAAAAAAATATGTGCATAGAATGATAGATTCAGAATTAGGAAATTAATTTGTTTGCTAAGGATGGCACCTGTTTTAGAAGGCTTGAGCCACTTAGAATGTTTTACTAGTTTACAGATACTTCCTCATTTGGATATTACTAGAATGGAACTAGCATCATTATTCCCATTTTAGAGATCTAGAGGCCATTATTCACAGAATCAAAGGATCTATTTAAAAATCCCATAGTTGGTGATTTTCCAAACTGAGCCTCAAATTCAATCTTTCTGATCACTAAGTTAATTAGGCTTGCTTTGTGAAATTTGGAATTTATTATAGTTCTAATGAATAATTTTCTATTATCTAATTGCTAAAAACTAGAATTAGCCAAAAAGGTACATGTGATTCCATAGCAATGTGGCTTTATAAATCGCATAAATTTCATGAACATAAAATAAGTGCTTATTCATAAGCTATGAGAAAAGAGAGACAGAGAGATAGAGATAACAGAATATACAAAGGAGGAAAGAAAAATAGTCTAGATTAGAATATGTGGAATGAGTAAAAGGTGACCTTCAGGTCAATATCTCAGTAATTGTTGTGCTTCATCAATTTTATTACATGATGAATATCCAAATATTTGTTTTTTTATTTACCTGTTAATGGTTTTTGAAGGGATATTGGGGATTGAACACAAGGGCATATTTTTGAGGGTCTAGGGATGGAACTCAGTGACATTCAACCTTTGAGCTATACCACCTGCCCTATTTTTTATTCTTTATTTTGAAACAGGGTCTTACTAATTTACAGAGCACCTCATTAAGTAGCTGAGGCTGTCCACCATGATCCTCCAGTCTCAGCCTCCTGAATGCTGGAATTGAAAGCATGTGCCACCAGACCCAGCCCAGGCATTCTAACTTTGATATATACTCCCAGTAGCTCTTTTATTTTTATCTTAAAACAGTGTTTTAGCCGGGCGTGGTGGTGCATGCTTGTAATCCCAGGGCTTGGGAATCGGAGACAGGAGGATCGTGAAGGTTCAAAGCCAGCCACCCTGGCTTAAGAGACCCTGTTTACAAATTAAAAGTATAAAAATAGGTCTGGGAGTGTAGCCCGGAGGTAGAAGGGCTTCCAGGAACCCCAATACCACCAAAAAAAAAAAAAAATCTCCTAAAGTGAATATTTTTTTCTTTTTTAATTTTTTTTATTGGTGCATTATATTCATACAACTTATTGGGGTAAAAAACTTGTGTGTACAAACATGTACTCATCGCTGATTTAACCCCTACCCAAATCCCACCCCATTCCATCCCCCTGTCCCTCCCTCCCTTGCTTGGCTTAGTGATTGACTTCGATATGTTTAAGTACATTGTGAGCTTTAGAGATTTTCCTCTTCCCCCCTCATTTCTCCTCCTTTAGGTTGTCTTGTTTGCTCCTCTTTTCTCCCTAACTCTCACATATTAGGGAAAGCATCTGATTTCTTATTTTTTGTGCCTGACTAATCTCACTTAGCATAATGTCCTCCAGTTCCATCCATTTTCCTGAAAATGATGTAATTGAGTTTTTTTTGATGCCTGAGTAAAATTCCATTGTGTACATATTCCACAGTTTTGTAATCCATTCATCTGTTGATGGACATCTTGGCTGGTTCCATAGTTTGGCTATGGTGAATTGTGCAGCTATGAACATAGATACACATGCATTAGTTTGGTAGTTTGGTGAATATTTTTAAAGGAGATGTTTTGGAAAGAGAACTAGTAATCATGAGTTCTTTGTACAGTTTATAAATAAAGGTGAAAAAGGTATTCCAAATTTACAATAGAATTAAGAGAAAATTCAATGAAAATTTCTCCAAAGGTGATTGGTAAGAGCTTCCAGCATGTTGTATCTCCTGGGATGGAAAATTAGGGTAAATGGAATAATAGATCTGCTAATATCCACTAAGATTCATAAAGTCAAAGAGTAAAAGCACATGCTTAATAGTGAATCCTCATCTGGGCAAAAGTAATTCTAGCAAATCTAGTCAAACCATTTTTAAATGTTTGTCTAGCTAAAGGATGAGAAGAAATTGAAAAGCTTACCATTTTCTCTAAGAGAACACAAATGTGCTAAAATTTACTTGGATTCCATATAGAAGAATTCCAAAAAAGCACAGAAGTTGTTGAGAAGAAGGGCAAGAATGACAATTAGATGCCAGATGTTTAGCAAATCTGATAGAAGCAGATCAAGGGTTCCAGTGAGATTATTGGATTTTGCTTTTAAAAAGGAATACATTAAATCTTTGTAAATATCTGTACACCTCATATTTGATTATAAAGCTTTATCAGTGTTTACTTTTTTCATGTGACATTTACTTTTTCTAACTCAACAGGGAGAAATACAAATATCTTATTTATCAATTCAATAAAAAATCTAAAAATATTTTAATATTTTCTTCAACAAGTCTGAGGACACATATAATGGATTCATGAGCATCCATTTTTCTATAGCCAGATACTTTAATACTGTTAAATTTGTTCTATCTATTTTCAGTCATCTCAGGTTCAGCTTATTATATTAAGTGTCTCTTCTCTATGAAGCAATTTTAACAGACCTTATTTTACAAAAATATTAAATATCAATAACTGAAGAATTATTTATTTGCTAAGAGATTTGCTATTTACTTAACATTTTAATTTTAACTGTCTCTCATTATGTTACTAACTGTAGAGGAAGTAGTTCTTTTAAAATGAATTTTGATTCATATACAGAGCAAATACTTTTAAATTAACTTTTTGAGAGGCTTAACAACTGATAGAATTTTAACAAGCTAATAAGATCTTATTTCTCAGGTGTACTTCTGAAAAGCTTTGACTTTAGCATTAAATTAAACTTTTTGTTATTGAGAAATAATACAGAACATTATCTTATAAAATATTTTATGATGCCTCATTAGAAAACAGTAGAAATATGCAAAAAATTAAGAATATATATTTTAGTATTGTGTCATTTATTGAAAAACAAATTATGAATATTTTAAAAATGAAAAGATATAAGTTTAAAACAAAGTAGTTTTACCTAAAATAAGTATTATATAATTTATACTTCTTTTGTGATATTGGTGATTAAACCCAGGAGCTTTTTATCTCCGAGCTACACTCCCATCCTATTTTATTTATTTATTTATTTTTATTAACTGGGTTGAGCTAGATTGCTGAAAGATTCTCTAGTTTGCTGAGGCTGGCCTCAAACCTGTGATTCTCCCATTTCAGTGTCTCAACTATTGCGATTCCATTCAGATCACTTAAAAGTGGATTATATATAACTATTATATATTTGCTAGTTAGTAATCAGCTAATATCAAGGACTTAACCAAATAATTGAAAAACAGAAGAATATTAAATCTTAACCACATTTATGATATGCATACTCTTTTTTCCCAACAAAGTAAACATAAATTTCTTACTTCCTACAGTGGTGCACACTTGTAATCCCAGCATTAGGGAGGCTAAGACCAGAGGATCATGCTTCATGGACAGCCTCAGCTATTTAGCGAGGCCCTTCGCAACTCAGTGAGACCGTGTTTCAAAAATATAAAAAGACTAAAAAATAGGTCTGGGGGTGTAGCTCAGAGGTACATGCCCCTAGGTTCCATGCCCAATACCACAAAATATAATGAAATCTGAGACAGTAATTTGGGTCATTAGAAACTTCAAAAAAACAGTCAACATCAGCACTGCTTCATAAAGTTCCTGTGCCAGACATCTACAAACAGATGCTCTTCTAGCAATTGTAAAATTCAAACTTTATATATGCATATGTGTATATAAGTATATATCCATGCATACAATAAAAGATGAGGAGAAATCTTTTTAAAAATTTTATCCCATTTTCTAATTACTCTCCATCTTATAAATTTTCTTTGGATAACTTACATTTTATGTTGAATGTTACTATTATTATTAGCAGTGGTATAGTAGCTTTTATCTCTTTTAATAAGTATTTTTGAAGTATACGTTTGATTTCATAATTCTGACTATATTAAGTATCAAATATAAGTATTATGACAACATCTCTCAAAAGACTTTTTTATGGTATATCTTTCTTATTGAGTTCAGACAGCTGAACTGTTTCTCCAAATTTTATAGCCGAATTAAAATTCTGAAGAATAAATCTCTGAGTGCTTACATTTTTTAGAGTGTCTTTCTGTTGCCGTTTTACAGAAATGATACGTTGGTCCAGTGAACAAAAATTTTTAATAATCATGTGTTTTCTCTAAACTGCAGGAGATTTTCTTTAAAGCCTTTGTATATTTTCTGTAAAAAGTAAGTCTGATGCTACCACACATTTTACATTTGCAAGTTGTCAAATTTATTAAAATATCTTATTGGTTTGTGTGCTTTCATCCATGATTGATGTTTATTAAATTTTTAAGCTTAGAATTTTAAAAAATTAACCAGGATAGGCCAAAGCTTATGTTTTGTGTTTCTCTTTAAAAATGCACATTCAAGGCCAAGCATGGTGGCCCACAATTGTAATTCCAGCATTCAGGAGGCTGGGACCTAAGGATCACTGTTTGAGGACAGCCTCAGCTACTTAGCAAGGCCCTTTGCAAATCATTAAAACCCTGTTTCCAAAATAAAAAAATAAAAAGACTAAAAAATAGGGCTGGGAGTGTAGCTCAGAAGTACAATGCCCTTGGGTCCCATCCTCAGGACCAAAAATAAAAAATAAAAATAAAAATACACATTCCAAGAAAGGTATATTTGTTATTATTTTGACCATATTTTATTATATATTGGACTACATGAACTATTGTCTCTTAGAAGCCTCATTTTGTATTCTTGGGGTTCCTGAATTGGTCTTTCAAGTCTTTAAATTTTTGTCATCATGTCCACTTTTTATTAATCATTTTCTTTTATTTCTGGGAAAATAATTGAGCTGATATAATTCATTGATTCAGTTGTCTGAAGTATTCAGTTCAGGTTCATTGCTTCCAATAAGTCCTTTTTTAACTGAAGAATATAATTTTAATTTGAAAGACATTGTTCTGTATTATAGATTACTCCCTCTTTATAAATACAAAGCACTCTAAAATCTTATTAGAAGAATATATTAAAGTTTTCTCTGTTCTTGGAAATACTGTTCATGAAATTGTGAGAAAGAGCAACAGAGAAAGAGAACTCATACATTTTCCAGAGTCACTCTCTTCTCTTATCCCAGGGTACTTTTTCTCTGTCTTACTTAGAGATACCTCATTGGTTGACTCTGAAATTCTGACACGTGTAAACTTTATCTTTTACTTCTGATGAATAAAAGGCTGGAGATAATTCCTCAAGTCCAATTCCATCTTCCTAAGCTACAGAAACTTTTCAAAATATCTGGTCAAGGACTATGCCCTTTTCTGTTTTTCAATAGCCTTTTAGTATTTTTCTGTATGTATATATTCCTTTTGTTATTATAGTAGGTTCAGAGAGAGAGAGAGATGAGATTAAAATATAAAAGCTTCAAATTAATCATGGATTTTAAGACAATAGCCTTAGATACATTGGGTAAATATTTGCTATAAATGGTTTAGCAGCGCTCAATACAGTCAAGCAATTATGTCCAAAATGATTCTGCTAATGGTTCCATTATCTTAAAACTTTTTGACATGCTTCAAGTCTTTGTCTGCCATAGAAAAATAGTACAGTTTGGGTAATTTATAAAGAACAGAAATTTATGTTCTTGTGCTTCTGGAGGCTGAGAATTACAAATCAAGATTTGGTAGGTTCCTGCCTAGTGAAAGTCCAGTCTCTACTTCCAAGATGGAATCCTCTGTACTGCATTCTCCTCTAGAGGGGGAGGGACATTGTGCAGTAAGAGGCAAAATGGCAAAAGGGGATGAATTCTCTCTGTCAATATTTTATATAAGAGCATCCATTCATGAAGAAAGAAGCCCTTAAAACCTAATCAACTCTTAGAGCCTGTGCATCTTAAAACCATCATAGCTGGCCATTAAGTTTCAGAATCTGAATTTTGAAACAGAGACATTTAAGCCATAGCATTTTGTTAAAGATTATTTTAATAAAAGGTTCGAAAAATGATTGGTTAAGCAGGGCATGGAAGAGCACACTTGTAATCGCCATATTTGGATGGTGGAGACAGGAGGATAGCACAAATTCGATGTCAGCCTCGCTGGCTTAAGAGACCCTCTTTCCAAATAAAAATATAAAAATGGGTCTGGGAGTGTATTCTGGAGGTAGAAGGGTTTTCAGGAATCACAGTACCTCCAGAAAAAGAAAAAAAAAATATTGGTTAACATCTTGGTGGGGTGAAAGTTTTGTTTTCTTAGTCAGTATACCTTGTATCAATATACTCTTCTGTTATTTGATTTGCTATTGTCTAGGACTAATATCTTGTATGTTTATGCCTTCTGTTCCATAATATCAGAGGATGATGGTTCTACCGCCAACAAAAAGACCTGATCACCACATCTCCTTTAATTAGGATGAGACTTTTGGTCCCTGGAAAGGCAGGGTCTATACCCCCTTGTCAGCTGGGGAGAAATTACAGAAGTCAGAACTTCATCCTTTATAATTCCTTATGATTAAGGAACCAAAAACCTCAGAGAGGGGAAATGAGGTATGATAGAAGAAATAAAAATATTAGGTAGAAGAGAGACTAATTGGGAAGAAAATGAACATATAGTTTTAAAATCTGGAAAGGCCAGGTGTGGTGGTGCATGCTTGTAATTCCAGTGCTTCGGAGGCTGAGACAGAAGGATCTCACAGGTTTGCAGCCAGTCTCAGCTACTTAGTGAGGCTCTCAGCAACTTAGTGAGACTCTGTTCCCAAATAAAGTATAAAATAGGTCTTGTAGTAGAGCCCAGAGGTAGAAAAGTCTCTGGGTTGCACCCCCAGTAACACACACACACACACACACACACACACACACACACACACACACCCCTGGAAAGGTCTAATCCTATCTCCTATAGGGTGTGTCTTAGCCTTGAGAAGCTCAGAACCTTAATCACAATGGCCCTTTTCTTCACCTGAAATTTCTGAGATGCCTAGTAAACAAAAGGTTTATCGAGGGGACAAGATCAGATGTCATCTATCCACCACCCATCAATTCAGGGAGAATAAAGTATAGACCCCAATCCTGTCATGTGACCCTAGTCACTTCTCCCCTCTAATACCCTTCTGAAGGAAGAATCTCAGGGCCCCCCAGGGCCTCGTGCTTCAAGCTGGCCCGCAATCTCCCTTGAACATGTATCCTCAGTTTTCCTTAATAAACCTCTGCCTTTATCTCTGAAAAAAAAAAAAAAATAAAGATGTTCATTTTTTTAAAGTACCATTCTCAGTTCCTCATTCTACATTTTAAGAATATGGTGATATGGAGATTTTTTATCATACATCAAAGCCATTCTTTAGTAAAGGCCAAGTGTTGTGGGACATACCTTTAATCCCAGTACTTGGGAGGCTGAGACAGGACAATTATAGGCTTGAGGCCAGCTTCAGCAACCTATTGAGACCCTCAGAAACTTAAGAAGACCCTAATTTATTTTTATTTCAAAAAATAAAAGGGCTAAGAATGTAGCTCAGATTTAGAAAGTCCCTGGATCCAATCCCAAATATAAAAAATAAATTAAAAATAAAAGAAAAAGAATAGATAAAACAGTATGACTAGTATGGTAAAGAAAAGTATTAACAATACTGATAAGCTGGGTCCCTCCCCCTCATGATCTTGCAGTGGAACCCCGGAAGCCAGAAGCAGAGATATCAGGAGACTCCAGGTGCCTCGAGACTCCAAAAATCGCGATACTACAGATATCATGAGAGAATCGGCATGCCAATAAAATAGCAGTGCCTCTGATACACCATGTGACTCAGCCAGTCAATCAGGATTATGCGCAACTTTCCAGACGTATGGCCCATCAGTCCCTTTTCCCCGGCCTGCTGACTCTCTGGAAGGTACTGGGGTTGGGGCCTAATAAAACAGCAGTCTCTGATAACCCAGTTGGTGTGTTTACCTCCCTCCTAAAACCCCTAACTCTATTTTCAACTATTCAAATACTTTTAAAAAATGCCTTTTAGATGGGATATTCTAAAATTCAGAAGAATAAATAAACTGTATACAGAGAAAGCAAAGACAAAAAAACATTTTAAAACTGAGAAGAGTAAAGCATACCAAATCTAAGTCTGGTTTTCTTCAAAGCAACTTAATAAAATTTTTCATATATTTGAAGACTTTTAATGTTATGAACCTTAAGCCAATATAAGTGACAAAGACTTTCACCTTGACCATACTCTGAGTCCTCTGAATCCTTATCTCAACAGTACTTTAGACTTTTTCTATAAGAACTGTAACTCTCAGTACAAATGATTGCATTCACTCCTCACTCTCAGTGTCTGAAACACAATATAAATATTATCAGTTCAAGGCTGTCACTCTAGGATGACTCCAGACTTTCTAAAAGTTTTGCCTGGGACAGTTCAACATTGACAAAAAAATTTTACTATTTGTTTCAGCTAAAACCTGACAAATAGCCCCTCAATCCAAACATAATGCTTTGTTATAGTTAAAAATGACTTTAGTAAAAAAAAATTGGGTAGGTAAGACAAATTTTTCTGAAAATAATAATAGAGAAAATCTGGGAAAGTCAGTAACAAAAAAATTATTTATTTATTTTGTAAAAAGTACCAGGATCAAGTGTGATAGAAAACAACAACTTCAAGGACCCTTGGAGAAAAAAAAAAAAAAAAAAAATATATATATATATATATATATATATGATGAAAAATAGATAAGTGATGCATTGATGTATGAAGGCACAAAATGTGTGATATGAACCATTTGTCTTATTTTAATTGGTGCATTATTGTTATACATCTTAATGGGGTACAAGATGGTAGTCCTATACATTTTAAAAACACAAATATTTAAAACATTGTTGTCAGTGTATATAGCAGGAAACACAGGAAATAGTCTTAAGATGTAAAGTTTTCCTCTCTAGGTTCTTTTTCTTTTGTAAACTTTTACCAAAGGCAGATCAATATCTTAAGAACACCAAATTGTTTTAAACAGAGGACCGATGGATTTAATATGACTTTTATAAACACTTTAACAATTTCTTTTAATCTTAACCAACCATCTATATCATATAAGGTATTTGTAAATGTTTTATTCTTTATAAATTATTTGCAATCTCCTCAAACCTTCTGCAACATACTTAAACTTCTTATTTTTGTTCTCATCTCCCCCTACCTCCCTGTACCCATGGAATAACTCAGTCATTTAGAACAAAATTCTTGCCATATAATTTTCTTTCTAGCTAAGAGCATTCTCTCTTTTAACTTTATTATAATATCCCTTGTGTCTACAATAACTTTTATTTATTAGTTTTTTTTATTTCTTTGCATTCTGATGATATAACAATTTATCTGTTAGTGTGGCCAGACGGCCCCATCTGATTTATCTTGCTGGGATAGCTTTGAATTTTTCCTTAATACAAACTTTAGATCTCTTACTTTTCTCTTGTAAAACAGATCTAGCTGCGAGTTAAAGCCACTGTTGACATCATTTCTGGTGTCCATTCTCTGTTTTTTGGTTTATACTATCTAATGAAGGCACAAAAAAGGCTGGGAATTTAATGAGGTGCTGACAGACTCCACAAATGGGCCATTTTGTATCTGAGAAAGAGGAGAAATAAAAGTGTTCTTACAGTTCTCTCACTGTGCAACTTTTCCCTTTTCCCATTTCTGGACTACCTGGTACACTTTATTACATGGTCATAAATGGGGTGAATCTTCTGGGTTTATCTATGTTTACCATCATGACAAAGAGCGACAGTTTTGACTGTCAGATACATATGTAATGTATCTGTAGTTAGGTGTCAGTGAGTTATGAGACCAGATTCTGAAATTATAAGTTTTATTTAGTTTATTACAATTTGGGTAAAGTTTCTGTTTGTTACAATAAGAATTTTGGCCAATAAACTTTTTTCTGTAAAATAAATTACAGAAAATGAAAAATCTGTCATTAAATCTTTACAAAGAATTTCAGTGATAAACATAGTTATCCTTATTTTATAGACAGGAATAGTACCTCAGAATTTCAAGTGATTTCCATTTTAGTTACTTAAAATAGTAAAAGAATTAACTAAGACTCAAAAATTATACTTTCCTAGTTGAAACTCTGCTGCCATTCAATCAACTATATAAGCTTATCTTTTTATAGTTGTTCCTGGTGAATGTCCAATTGTTTTTTAGTTTTAATGTGAATTATAGGAAACCATTTTTTAATATTTATAGACACAGTATATATGTTTGCATCTAAATTAATCTTTTGCCTACAGACATGAACAAAGAAAAAAGATTTTGGAATTTAAGAACAAATAAAATTTCCCCAATACAGTATTCTATATATTATTATATTGTTGATTTCCCCTTCATAAAATTATGCAGTGGGTCATATATAGTATTACTATTTATACCACTTAATGAATATATTTTTCATCTATATTTTGTTGTCATTTGACATCTGCTTCCAATTTATGTAAGCCTCATGTGCTTATGTCTGTTAATGTTTAAAGTTGAGAATGGAAAATTTTTTATATTTAAATTTAAGTGCTTCCAATTACCCTGTAAAATATTTCTAAATGAATACTAAAGAATGGACAGGTCAGTGTATAGTCAAAACTATTCTATAGCACAAGTTCAAATATGAAAACCTGAACTTTTACTAGATTATATTTATTTTATATATAATTATAGTTAATATTTTAATACAATAATAACTTTTGTACATGTTAGTGCCAAATTTTTGGTCTCTCTGCTATTACATGGGGCAATAGTAGTACCACTACTTTTTTTTTTTCAGGAAACAGAAAATTTTAAAAATAGGAGTTGTAATTAATAACCACCAAGTATAATCTTATTACTTTAGAATGAAGGAACTGTGTTCTATAAATTATTGTGACCTGAATAGCATTGCAGAGGTTGGCCTTAGCAAAGTTAGTACTTGTTTCAACTTCCTTTGCTTCCATTTCTTCATTTATTCCACTGAATTCCATTCCATTGAATTCCAAATTAGAAAGGATTAGAAAAATGCTTTTTTTTCCTCCCCCTCCTTCAGAATTATTTGTTTGGTTTTTAACTTTCAAACTTTTGTGTTTGCTTTGTATGTCTTCAAATATTTTACATAGATCATTGTAACAAAGTTAGAGCCAAGTTCTTAGCTGTAACCTATACCTGCAAATACTTTTCACAGTAAATATACACACACATAGTCATACAAAAAGCTCAGATATTATTTCCATTCCTTTATTAATTTTATAGTCTAGGTTCAGTTTTTATCCTCCATGCTAAAATAGTATCCATCTAGAACTTAAAGCTAGCATTTATCATACCACATAGTAATCATCTATTTATGTGTCTTCCTTTTCTCACTAAACTGTAAATAATTGGGAAAGGGTATATTTAGTTTATTCATTTATTCCCAGTCTTTAACATACCTGCAATATTCCTAAATGTTGATTGAATGACTGCTTTATTGACACTGTCTCTAAGAGTACCCCAGTTTCTTAAGATCTTCAGTTTCTGCTCATATCTTAGGAGTACATATCCCAAATTCTAGAACTACACAGATATCACACTCTTTAAATACGATGTTTTATAAGTGTTTAACCAAAAACAACTATAACTTCTGCTCAAATGTAATAGAGCATATTTTGAAATTTGACCCCTTTTTTAAAAATGGGAAATAAAAGGCAATTGTACATGAGTTATTATCAAGAGTGCTACAGAAGGTTACTCTCTCTTTCTGGTCTTTCGTTCAAGGCTGTATTCTTTGAGCTATTCAGGAAAAAAACGTTAAAAACACAATTACTATATTTTTGTGTGTGATATGGCAGGCAAATAATTACTCATTGAGGTCACTTTGTAAAATATCTTACCAAAGCACTTAATGTTCTTCTCCAAGCTATGTGCAGGTAGGTTCATCATACTAATCTTTTCTATTCACTTATAAATCTGAACAAAATATTTTAAAAGTATTATTAGGTGGCACCGGAGATTGATTAGAAGCACTTAGAACCTAAAGAGGATTCTACTATTGAGAGCCAATCAAGAACTGGTTAAAACATGAGAGTTTGCAGACTTTCTCTGAGGTCACCCTTAATCATCAACTGGCTCTGAGACAGAGTCCTGCAGCTTTGGTGATGTAAACTATCAGAGGAGAGAGATTGGGATGTGTCCAGAAGGTAATGGGGAATTTCAGGAAGAAAGTTGTAGAAAGAGTAAACCTCATATTTACATAGAGAATCTACACAGTTAACTGAATTCATTATAAACAAAGACCTCTTGGACACAGTCTAAGAAAATAAATAAAAGTAGGAT
This sequence comes from Muscardinus avellanarius, assembly GCF_963383645.1. Classification (NCBI taxonomy): domain Eukaryota; kingdom Metazoa; phylum Chordata; class Mammalia; order Rodentia; family Gliridae; genus Muscardinus; species Muscardinus avellanarius. The sequence continues at coordinate 71,136,582 of NC_137788.1, forward strand.
CAGAAAGCTGTAATACATGAGCATAGGAGTAGACCACATCAGCCTGTCAACAGGAAAGAAAAATTGCAGTTTAAATCTAGTCAACTACAAGTCACTTTTCAAAGAAATGTAACAGAATCAAAAGACTCTAAAATGATTCACACCTAATATCCAGAATACAATTAATGCAAATTTGTAACAGAAAAATATCATTCATATCCTTTTGGAAAAGGTGTCAGTAAAAAAAAATCTCCTGTAAAATCCCACAAATTTCAATTAGCAAAGATTTTAATATAATAATACAATAAAAATGTTCACAAAGCTTGAATAATTGCAGTAGAAAAATCAAACATGCAGAAAACCATATTAAAAGAAACTAGAAATTCTAGAAGTAAAAAATGCTATCAAGTAAAAAGTGTTCTCATAAAAATTCTAAAAATTAGTGTGAGTTTAACAAAAGATTACAAATGGAAGAAGTCTGTGAATTAAAAATATATTAGTAGCAATTATATAGTCTGATCATAAGGATAAAATATTAAAAATTAAAATAGTTTGAAGAATAGTTTGAGCAATAAAAAATTGCTTGTTAAGGTCATTTTGTGAAATAATTTACAAAAGTACTTACTTTCCTTCTTCAAGCTGTTTTTAATTAGTAGGACAATATCCAGTCAAGTAACTTAAGAGTCTTAAGAGAAAATTTGAGTAAAAAATAATGAACAAAATTTTCTCACATACAGAAAAGAATCAACTAATATACAAAACTCAACAAAATTCATATTGGATTAATAAGAAGGAAGTCATAAATAAGTAAATAATAATCTAACAGCTAAAATTCAAACAAAAATTCATGATTCTTAAAGCACAAATTAAAACAACACATTAAATATAGAAAACATTGATACAAATACTTCTTAAGAAAACAATAAAGCCAGAAACTTTAGTAGAAAGAAAATATTTTTAGACTGAAAGGGATGAGAATAACATAAAAATGAACTGGAAGTATAGAATTATCATGTTATAGTTTCATACATTTCACATGAAAATAATGTACACTATTAGCTTTGACTAGATTGATAAAATAAGTTTGCATATTTTAATGCCTAAGGAATCAATTAGAAATGATATAAAAGGATTTAGCTAAAAAGAAAATTAAAAATCAGAATTGAATAGCAAAATATTTAGGTTAAATTAGAAAAATATAGAAATGGATAACAAAAATTCATGACATATAAGAAAAGATAATAAAATATCAATTCTAAATACAATAGCCTAAAAACTTCATTACAAATAAATCATCTGTTATAAAACAATCTAATTAAATATAAAACTGTAAGAATTGATAAGAAAGCAAAATCATCAATTTGGATAAAAATGTAGCACTTTAAATATGTAGATATGAATAGGTTGATAGTAAAAAGAGGAAAGGAGATGGAAATATAAACCGTGAAAAGAGTAAGTAGAGAAAAGTAAATGTCATTCCAATACAAATATAGTCATCAAGAAAAAAAAAATTATCAGAAAAAAAGGAGCTTATATTGGTAATTCTTACAATTCACAAAGACATGATAATTACATATATATAAATATAAAAGGGCTTTGAGATAGGAATCAGGCAAATAATATTCACTGTTGAATATTTTTATACTCCATGGTTCTTTCATTTTAAGAATGAATCAAATTAATGAAACAATAGAAAGATGAATCATGGTGTGCCACCATGCCCAGTTTAAATGCACCCTTTAAAAATGATAAAGTTGGCTGGGCATGGTGGTACATGCTTGTAATCCCTCGTGCTTGGGAGGCAGAGACAGGAGGGTCACGCAGGTTCGAAGTCAGCCTCTCTGGTTTAAGAGACCCTGTTTCCAAATAAAAATATAAAAATGGATCTGGAAGTGTAGCCCAGAGGTAGAAAAAAAAAAGATAAAGTTGTAATCTTTCCAAAAAATTAAAGTATACAGAAATCAATTACTTTTACATAGACAGCAAACTATGGAAACAGAAGAATGTATAGTAGATTCGAAACCCAAATATTTAAAAATATACTTAGTAAAAGTCATTTAAAATCCTATGCTATAATTTTAAAAATATTTCTTAGAGATTATGTCAAGTTAATGTAAAATTCAATGTCCTTAAAATATTAGTTTTCTCAATTTAATTTATAGGTTCAATGCTACTATATCATATCATAATTTTAGTGTGTGTGTGATATTGAGAATGGAACCCAGGAGAATTTGACCTCTGAGCTACACCCTCAGCCCTATTTTATTCTTTTCTTTTTTGTTGTTGTTGTTGTTGTTGTTGTTTGAATCAGGGTTTCACTAAATTGCAGAAGGCCTCACTAAGTTGCTGAGGCTGGCCACGAACTTGAAATCCTTCTGTCTCAGCCTCCCCAAACACTGGGATTACAAGGGTGAGTCACCACACTCGGCTCATTATTTTTTAAAATAGAAATTAAAAATATATTTTAAAATACATACAAAAGTGTAGAGGATCTATAAAAATCTATAATCAATTAGAAAAGAAAAAAGAGTACCTTGTATTCTATTAGTGCCTCCTCATTGTGTTGGGCAAAATTCTAAAACAGCCCTCAAGATGCCCACTGCAATATATGTACCCAGAGACTGTGAGTATAATGGCTATGATTAATGTATAGAATGGAGCACAGTTTACTTAATAATAGGAGGTTGTATAGACTGTCTGCCTTAATCATATGTGTCAGCCACTTCTGAATCCAAAGGTCATAGACAAAGGAAATCAGATTTTTTTTTTTTTTTTTTTTTTTTTAGTACTGAGGATAGAACCCAGGGGCATTCTACCTCTGAGCTACACCTCTGGCTTTATTTTTTAGTCCTTTTATTTTTTGAAACAGGGTCTCACTGAGTTGCAAAGGTCTTTGCTAAGTAGCTGAGGCTGTCCACAAGCTATGATTCTCTGGTCTCCGCCTCCCAAATGCTGAGATTACAAGCGTGGACCACCTCGCCCGGTTTGGAAATCAGATATTTGAAGCATGAGAAGAATTCAACATGAGAGAAGCTTCTACTGCTGGTTTTGAAAATGGAAGGACTATATGGCAAGAAATGTGAGTGGAAACCCATGACCTATGAGGGTCCACCAACTGCAAGTCAGCAAGAAAATGTGGATCTTAATCTTAAAACTATAAGCAGCAGAATTCTTCCAACCAACTAGATGAATCTAGAAGAGAGCCCCAAACTCAAGATAAGAATTCTACCATCTGATATCTTAATTTCAGTCTCTGGAAACTTGAGCAGAGGACTCAGCCAGGCAATGCTTGTCCTTTTATTCTATATAACTAAGAGATGATCCTAGCTATTGTTTTAAATTGGTTAATATTTGGTAAATTTGCTATTATAATATATAACAACTTACTAAAAGTTACATGAAGAATTCAAGAACTAATGAGTCATGAAGACTTCTTAGAAAGTATTAAAGAAAAGCCTGGGAGGTCAGGCAGTGTTTTGAGAGATCAGAGTCCCTGCAGGCAGCCTTCGATTAGGTGATGGAGAGTGATACTGGGAGAGTAAAGCTGAAGATGCAGTAGAGATCTCATAAATGAAGACATGCCAGTACCAAGGAATACCTGCCAAGGGAAGCTGCAGACAATGCAAGACCTACATATGTGGGCAGCGGACAACAAAGCCACAGGGCAGGATTCCCAAACCTGGGTAGCCTACATCTTGTCACAATATGCTTAGGATGCTGGACACGGAGCTGAAGGATTTAATGTTTGTCCTGCTGAGTTTTAGTCTTGCTTTGTTTTGATTCCTAGTTATTATTTTTCTATTCCTCTATTTTTGGAATAGGAAAGCTTATCTTGTGCCTCTTCCATCCTACCATGGAAGTATGTAATTTAGTTTCTTCTTATAGGAGCTTGCTGCTAAGAGTTTGCCTTGACTTTCAGAAGAGACTGTGGATTGTCCTCTTGAGCAGTGTTGTAAGAGTAAAAACTTTGGTGATCCTTGGAAGTGGGGTGCATGCATTTTGCATGGTGAGATAGACTTGAACCTCCAGGGGGTAAGGGCAAAATGCTATATCTGAAAATGGAATGCCCCCATGTTAAAGACTTGGTCCCAAACACTATTAGAGGTATGGAAACTTAAAGAGGTGGAACTTAGCTGGAAGTCTTCAGGTCATCAAAGACATGCCTTCAAAGCAGATTTGGGGACCCCAGCCTCTTCCTCTCTTGACCTTTGTGCATCCTAGCCAGGAGATAAGTGGCTTCATTACATGGCACACTCTGAGCCATGACATAGGATTTCACCACAGGTTCAAAAGCAATATGACCAAAAAACTATAAACTAAAGCCTCCAAAACTGTGAGCCAAAACAAACCTTTTCTCTTCATAGGTCTATTTATCTCTGGTATTTGTTACAATGAGAGAAAGCAACTAACACATGTTATTTTTTTTATGAATTGTCCTAATAATTCTATAAATTTAGCATTATTATAAATTTTCATATTTGCCACACAGAAATACACTACATAGAGATTAAGTAACTTTACCAATATTGCAAGTGATAAAATTATTTTTTATCTATCCCACTTAAAAATATATTCTTTTTCTATATATCAACTTTTTTTAGATTATAACTAATCTCATTTCTGAAAAGTGATAAATCAAGAATCAGGACGAGTATAAGACAAAATGGTGGGCTAAGTTGCTTTATAAAGATTTGTGTGTAGTTAGTTATTTAGGTATGCAAGAGAGGTAAAGATATTTAAATTCAAAATTGGCTATTGATGCATGCATCTTTTGAGGGACATTTCAGTCATAGAGCAACAAGACCCTATAGATATTGGTGAGGCACACAGATAAAATTCCAAAGCCTCCTGCACTTATTTCAGGTCACTAAACTCTTTGGTTCTAGAGTTAATGGCCCATTGGAAAGCAGAAATCAATAATGAGGTTTTGGATATGCAAGAGTAGGCAAAGAGCAAGGTACAAATTAGAAAGCTATTTTACACCGCAGTGAAAAATGAAGAAACTATGTTATTGAGAAAGAGTTGCTTAAGGGAGGGTACATTGGTCAGGAATCCACAGAGAACCAAAACAAATAGGATATACATGGATAGATGGAGAGAAATTTATTTTAAGAATTCAGTTCATGTGGTTGTGGCACATCAATAGTCTGTAGGTCAGCTAGCAGCCTGGAAACTCAGGCAGGATTTCTAGGTTATAGTCTTGAGGCACAATATTTTTCTTTTCCAGGAAACCCCAGTTTTTCTCTTATAGGCATCAATTAATTGGATGAGGTCTATTCATATTATCTGGGGCAATCACCTTTTTTCCCCCAAAGTCAACTAAATGTAAATTTTTTTTAACTTTTTATGCAATATATTTTTATTTATGCTGGGATAGGACATTGTTGGGTGGCAAGGCTGGTGCTAGGGCCAGAGAGGCCCGGATTGAAGCTTGCTGTGTGGGGAGGCCGGTGCCGGGACATTTGAGGCTGGGATAGGAGCATGCAGTGTGGCATCCATAAGAAAATATCACAAAAAAATAAAAATCAGTTGCTTTCCCTAATATGTAAAGACCAGGGAGAAATGGGTAATAAGAGGAACTCTAGTTAACGAAGGGGCCCTATACAGGAACAATTAAGGTGACCTATCTGTGGGGATGGGAGGGTGGGAGATGGAATATCTTTAAAGCACAGGATGTACTTAAGCAAATATATCAATCACTAAATCAAGCATGAGATTGAGGGAGGAGGAGGGAATGGGATAGGGATCGGACAAAGGCTAATTGGGTGATGAGTGCTTGTATATCCTCACAAATCTTGTATTCCATTGAGATGTTTAACTACAATGCACCAATAAAAACATATTTTTTTAAAAAAGTCACTCTACATCAATTGATATAACATCTCAAAAAGACCACATTGTAGGTTATAGGACTGAAGCTGAAAGTTATTTAAAGAAACTTTATGAACTTTTTGCAGGGTCAAAAGGAGCCTCCAAGACATCCAAAATGTTTGACCACTAAAAGAAGAAATCAGATTCCTTTTTGATTAAGAGGGACTTTATTAACTAGAAATTTCTCATCTCCTATTGAAGTGTGAATAGGGTATTTAGAAAAGTTTTATACAGGCCTTCTATTTTATATACATTCTAGGGATGGATAAAATCTGTCCCATTATGAGAAAGTTTGATAGATCCCCTGCTGAAGGTGAATTCTAAAATAACTTTAGTGAGGGATTAATCCCAGTTATAGAAACTCTTAACTATAACTCACATTCCCATTGGGGAGTAAAGCTCAGCAGAGTGTCAGGAAAAATTTCCTTGTTCTGCCTTTAGCAAAACAGTAATGTGACATTTCTCTATAAAGTTTTGTAGGGTCAAGGCCAAAGTAAATCTTATTGTTTCCTCAAAGGTGTGTGTTTGGTGGTTCTTGTCATCTATAATCCAGCAGAGTATTTTTTTGAGTAGAGCTGTGTGTAAATATTTGAAGATAGGTTACCTGATTATTTCTCCTTCCAGTTAGAACAGAAATCTCAAAGTATTGAACAAAACTGCATGTACTTTTATTTTGCTGAAATCTGAAAACATAGTTATCGTATGTGATTACTACAAAGACTCTGAGCAGGCTGGCATAGGTGTCTAGTGGGCATGTGGACAGAACATAGAGAATTGAAGCCAATGGAGATATTAGGTGATGACTTGTGTATATTTCAGGTATACTTTCCTAATAAATCTGATATCCGTTCTGCTTTTCTCCTTATTCCTCTGTCCATACTTTAGAATCACCTTATGTCAATATCCTAGCTAATTTCTCTCGGTCTCAGCTTCCTTTTCTATAAAATTGAGATATTTTTACCACAAATATTTGGCTAGCATCTGCTAGCAAAGATACTGTGCTAGATATGGGGATATGAAAGAAAGTAAGATACTATATCTCTTCTTTCAAAAACTGGAAGAAATATGTAAAGTTTATAAGGTAATAGAAAAGTACTGTCAAGTCAGAATTTTCAAGTTAAAGAGATAGAGTAGAAAAAGAGCTGAGTTTCAGCAAGAAAGTAATCTGCTTGATCTGGGAAAGATAGAAGATAGTAGAATATGAACCATATAGAAAGGGGAGTCCAGAATATAACTGAAAATATGTACCTGCAGCTCAATAAGAATATAAGTAGCTGAAAAAGGTTGAAGATCAAATGAAATTACAAATATGAGAGTACTAGAGTATTTTGAGGACTACAAAGCATCATGCAAGCTTGAGTTATTTATTTATTTATTTATTTATTTATTTATTTATTTATTTATTGGTACTGTGGATGGAAGCCAGGTAATTCTAGTTCCGAGTAACACCCCCAGGCCTAATTTTTATTCTTTATTTTGAAACAGGGTCTCACTGTGTTGAAAAGGACCTCACTAAGTAGCTGAGGCTGACTTCAAATCTGTGCAGTCCTCCTGTTTCAGCCTTCCAAATGCTGGGATTACAAGCATGTGCCACCACACCTGGCTACAAGCTTGAGTTTTTGACTATGTGCTGCCAGACAAGCAATACAAATGAGCCGTTATTATGTAGATATAATTGACACTAAGTTAATTTGCAATTGTTTTATGTTGAACTTAAAAGTGTTCCATCTTTTAGGCAAAAAAACTATTCTCATCAAGTCAAATATGAGCTTCTCTAAGTCTACGCATTAGGTATATTTTATGAGTAACTTTATATATAATATAATATAAATGTTCCACAAATGTTATTGATTCATTAATGAATGGTAGACAGTGTTACTCAGTGAGAGAAGAAAAAACTAAATGAAAAGTTGTTGTCAAATACTGCCAAATATTTACTCTTGAGATCCCAAGGCTTATTTTATAGCCACACTATCCAAAAATGAAACTCATAAGGGATTACAAATTGTAATCATCTCACCATTATCACAAGTTTAAAAGTGAATGTTTATTGAGTATTTATTATACAAGAGTTTTTTTTTCCCTTATAGACTTTATATGCATCACCTAGTTGATTTATCCTCAGCTCCTGTAAGATAAATGTTCTCAAAGATTAAAGTGATACAAACAGGAGCCCTGGACTCTGAGAACTGGATGAGAAAAGTAGGCTCTACCACTTAACTGTTTGGGGTGACACAAGCAATTCAAACCTCTGTAACTCATATCTTCATCAGTATAAAGTATAAAAATAGTGTCTTCCTCCTTAAGCTTTTCTAAGAGTAAAAGTAATGATTCATCTAAGGAGCTTAATGTAGTGTTAGGATTTTTTTTTAAGTATTAACTATCGTTAACTAGTAGGATGTGTTATTTTTCTATTTTGTTGCCATACATAAAATTTTGTTAGCATAGCTGCATCCAAGGAGTATAAATTAAGAGATGTGTTTGATTCCAAAATTCCAGAGAAAAGGAGTATTGTTTTTGCATTTGCTTTAGTTTTCATCCTTTAAGTGATCATTTCTTTTTCTTGTCCTTAAAATTATTCTGCAGAGACTCTCATTTTTCTAAAATGCATAATTTAGTTTTTAATCTGGGCAACAATTTTTGAGCGAGTGCATTTGGAAATAAGTAACTTTATAACCATAGAAATGACAAGGCAAGTGATAGGATTATTCCTTGAGTTTTTATTCTAGGAAAAATACAAAAAGAATTGTCAACCATCTGTTGCTTAAGACAACCAGGATACCTGTCTTTTGTGGTATTTCATAGCTTGGAGATTTAAACAGTTCTGAATGATCACAGCATTTCAATGCATAGATATGTGAGTTTTTGTCAATGAAGAATATTATTGATATGAAAAAGTGATTTATTATATGTTACACTTGTATCTGATTGTGTATTTAATCAGCACTTTTTGGAATTGGTTAAAATGTCATGCCTAACTATAACTATATATTCCCATCTGGCAATGACTCAAGTAACTGCTGCAGGTGTGCTTGAAATGTTATGATCCTCTTTAATTAGTTATCTTAATTGGGATTTTTTAAAGTCAAAACACTGGGCAAAAATCCCATTTGTACAAAGGTGCTACTGTTTGTAAATTTGTAGTACTAGACACAGAGACATAGTACAAGTATCTCTCAGTAATGATCTACAGCAAATACATGAAGTAATCAGAAATCTCTTTATTTTTATAGAATATCAGTGACGTTTGCACTCCACTAATGACTTGATGTGTTAAATTAAGCCATATTTAAATTTCTCCAAATCTTGCTTTAGTTCTTATCACCTTTGGCAGCAAGTCCTACATCCTCACTCCTTTACCACCGGATTCCTCTTGTGTATTGTCTCTTTGACAGATGAGATGAGTTTACAGTTATACCCTTGACTGGGGCTCAAAATATTAAGTTTAAAATCTAAACATGGTTTGCAAATAACCAGGGAGTCTTTTTCAAACATTATTTAACACACAGAACTATAGTTTGAACAGTCGCACATCTACTCAGGAAGTAGATTGGTTTGCTCATGTAAACCACAGCTATGTATTTATTTTATAGCCTCCTGAATTACTAACCTGAAAGTTAGCCTAAAGACAAATTTTTATTTTATTTAAAACACATATCACCTTACCTTTTCTCTTTAGAATTAAAAAAGCACTTTACCATAAGTCTGAGAAAATATATAACTTATGAGTTATAAATGCATGTGGTTTCATAAAATGGAGTGAAGACAAATGATCTTGGGAGTAGGGTAAGGATAAATTTCAAAATAACCCTCATAGCTTCTTGTTAAATTTAAAATAAAATATCTCTCCCACCATCTAATTAAAATAGCAAAACTTGCCTTGGTTCTAGGTTATTCCATTTCTTTCATGACACCTCTATATTTCTCCCCTTACACCTTGCCTTATGCAAAATACCTAAAAATATGCTGAGGTTCTAGGTACATTTTTACTCATACAATGTGAATCAAGAAATGATGATACCTCCACAATCCAGTAATAAAATAAATGACTATTAAACATATATTTATTATTGTTTTTCAGGTAAGTTGATTATAAGAAATACATATTATGCATTATATTTATATAATAGCCTCCCCCTATTTTAATTATTCAGTTGAAATTTCAGGCAATTTTTCTTTTGTTTTAGTCCCATCAGAAAACTTATTCTGAAATATTAATTGTCTTACTATGCCATCAGCTAAAGGAAATGATCTATGTATATCTGATAATTTTTTTTTTTTTGGTGGTGGTACTGGGATTCCTGGAAATCCTTCTGCCTCTGGGCTACACTCCCAGACCTATTTTATATTTTTTTAAATTTGGAAACAGGGTCTCTTAAGCCAGCGAGGCTGGTTTCGAACCTGCGGGATACAACTGTCTCTGCCTCCTAAGCGCGGGGATCACAAGTATGCACCACCACGCCCAGCCACATCTGATAAAAATTTGATTACCTAAATAATTTTCCCATATAAATTTATTTAATCATCATTTTTATCTTACTCATACTGGCTGAGGAAAAAATATTTAAGATAAAGATGATCATTTAGAATTCTAGAAGTAATAGAAGAAAATGAGCAATGCATGCATAGAATCCTACTTTTTTTGTTAACATTTATTCCCAAGATCTTTATTAACATATTCCTATTTATGTGTGCAGCAGAAGCATTGTATGTAACTTACTAACTCATGTAAATATTGAAGCACTAGTAAATACTTTAAAAGCTCTCTGTAAGGCTATAGGAATGTGCACTATACTGAATTCTTCAAAGTCTTCTATTGATTCACTTGAGAAAACAATAATTTATTATGTTTTCTAATTTATTATGATAAGTATGAAGTGTGAATATAATTAAATTTATGGGAATTATTTTAAAATTAAGAAATGTTGATTTCTCTCAGTGTATCTGTTTGAACACAAACATTCTTAGATGCTGCTAGCTCCTCTCTCCACACAACGTGAAATTTTGTCTTTTAATGGTCCTTAATGGAAGTTGAATTTCTTGGTCAATCAACATTGATGTATTAAACGCCTAATATGTGCCAGACCCTCATTTTTCTACTGCAGATGTAACAATGACCAAGGCACACAAAATTCCTGACCTTACACTCATCACTCTGAGCAAGAACCCGAAGCTACTGTAAACGATTACGTCTCTTCAGTCTTGGTTTAACCATATGATGAATTCCAAATGTTGGTCTCTGGCCCTGAGCATGTTGTTCCCAGTATAAATTCTGCTGCATCTCCCTATACAGCCTCTGTGTATACCCACATCTTTGGAGTCTCTGTGCTTTACATCTTCCTTAAAAGTCACTTTCAAAATTGCACCAGATGAATGATTCTCATCTAAGTTTCTCTGTTTCTGTAAGCTCCACTGTAACTTCTCTAAGATGTAGAATATTTTTTGTGCCTTCAGGAATCTTGCATACTTTCCGATTGTAAATTTGATCACTTAGTAAACAGTTTATGTAAATAATATAACCAAAAATGGCATTGTAAATAATCATGCCTATCCTTTTTGTTATACTACAAGGATATTGAAAGCAAAAATTAAATTTTGCTCACTTTAAGGTTGCCAATAAATACATAAATTCCTGGTATGTAGAAGACAGTCCAATAATATTTGATGAGTAAATATATTACCTTATGAGTTAAGCTACATTTATAATTAGCTAAGGCTCCATTGGATTTTCTGGTAAAAAATTGCTATTAAAATTCTCAGTAAGCTGGGCATGTTTGTTGCATGCTTATAATCCCAGTACTTGAGAGGCAGAGGATTGCAGGTTTGCAGCCAGCCTCAGCTACTTAGTGAAGCCCTCTGCAACTTAGCGAGACTGTTTTAAAGTGAAGAATAAAAAAAAATAAAATAAAATAGGGCTGTTGGTCTGGCTCAGAGTTACAATGTCCCTGGATTCAATCCCTAATACCACACACACACACACACAAAAAAAAAAAAAAAAAAAAAAAAAAAATCTCAGCAAAAGGTACAGGAACAACCACCATGTAAGGTTTATCCTTCCCAATGATGTTAATTATATAATAAAAGTTGATTCTGTTACCCTGAAGGGTGAAATACATGAGTGGAGACCTCTAAATCCAGTTGTATTCTCTGTTTCTTTCAGGAAAGGACCTTGGTGATAATTCATATCACAATCAGCCCTGTGATTACCACCACTGGTCACGCCAACTAGGAATCACTGTTACTGTGAGCGGAGCATAGTCCCCACTGGTCCTGTGTCAACCAATATTACTGCTCTTCATGTTTCTCCACAAACACCAGAAATCAGAATGATAACAAAATTGCTATAGGAATTAAACTACTGCTCTTTTATTTTGTTTCTAACTTTAATACAATAAATATCTCTTTGCTAAGCCTGCCAAAGAAAGACATTATTAATGCTCACAAAATATATAGATCATGGAGCTTTGGAAAATTTAGTATTTTACAAAATCATCTTAACTAACAGATTTTAAAGGTTAGATAAAATGGTTATCTCTTTAGAAAAATATATATTCTTTTTCAAGTGACCCAAAAATATGATCAAATACTCCAGATATCTAAGAATACTTTTTTTTTTTTTGTAGTACTGAGGATAGAACCCAGAGACATTCTACCGCCGAGCTACACCCCCAGCCTATTTTTTAATTCTTTTTATTTTGAAACAGAGTCTCACTGATTAGCAAAGGGCCTCACTAAGTATTATCTGAGGCTGTCCTCGAACTGCAATCCTCCTGTTTCAGCCTCCCAAATGCTGGGATTACAAGCGTGCGCCACCACACCCAGAACAGAATACTTTTTAAGTTAATAAAAAGCAAACTTCTGATGTAAAGAGCTGGATTCAAATACATTAAGTAAATTTTGTTTTGGTATTTCAAAAAACAAGTAATAATCCCATGTAACTTAAAATATTTCTCATCATAAATACAGTTTAATTTTCAAATGCATATAAATATTTATGAATTCAGATATAATTTTGTTATTTATGATCTTATTTATCACAGGAAAAAATTAAGTGTCAAAGAATAGGATTTAAATTATAACATTAAAAGGAAGGTCATTGAAACTCTAAGAGTTATGTTGCAAAATATCTAATAACATGGGGATATGTTTACAAGATATTCAGATTTTGAAAAGCTAAAAAAATAACATGGAAAGAGTATACCAATTGTGTTAAAATAAAGAATCAGTGTGCTCTTGTATGTGTATAAATTGATGTGCACCAAGAAAAACTAGAGATTTATTTCAAAATGTGAAGTTTTATCTCTTCAGAATAAAACAGTATTTGCCTACAAACATCCCTAAAGAAAGATACAGCTCTTAATGTATTTAGCACAATTCCTCAAATAAAATGAGCTAAGTCCAAATTTATTTTTATTATAAACAACAAAATATTATTAAGTTGTCATTGATTTTCATGTCTATACTTTCCTCCCTTCTAAATTTTCTATAATTAACATATTTCTTTGGTCGCTGGAATAAAAGCTTAAATATTATTTTAATCATTATGAAAAGAGTATAAAGTATTCAATTAATCAAAAATGCTACAAATATGACAAAAGAAACAAATATTGGAAACAATTATTCTGTAACCTACTCTGCCTCTTTCGAAACTCACCATTCTCTGGAAATTCCTTCCTAAATTCCCTATTTATTTATCTTTTCTCCTACTTTTTAGGTACCATATGAAATAAAATAGAACATGTGAAGACAAAATATCCACTAAAAAATTAAAACATTATCTTACACCTCATAGTGTGGACCTATTGGACACTGGAAATTTTAAAATGTTAGATTCAGTGCCAGCCAGCTGGGTCATCAGTGTGGATAAGTGCAAATGTTGAACACAAAATTCATGTCTTTTGCTCCTGAAACTCTTCAACAGACTTAGAGCCACCTTCCTTATGAGGAACATTTCTTCAGATGCTATATATCCTCTGCTGTGGATGTTATTTGGTAAATATCTGTCATTCCAACACAACAGTTTCATATAGGACATGAGTTAGGTACAAAACTGATTAAATTTCAACAAGTAGTGTCCACAAGTTGTTATATATTCTTTTGTTAATCTGGATACCTGCCTTTTTCTACTAACCCATAAAACTAAAATCAGGTTTCATTTTCAACCTAGAAGGCAAAATAATCAGTCTCTGCCTCTGGAAAACACTTTGAAATTACACAGTTCCCCAAATGGTACTTTTTGGAAATACATATACTGGAGGGCGAAAAAAAAAAAAAAAAAAGACTCTTATTTTTAGTTTTCTTTTTCCTTTCCTTTTTTTTTCTTTCTTTTTTTCTTTTTTGCCAAAATGAGTTCTAGTACTAAGACATTTCTTTCTGGTGCAACATAAAGATAGAAAGTATAGATTTTTTTTTTTGTAAATCAATTTTGAGTATTGTGAATAGTTTTCAACCTATTATTATAAAATTGCAATAACTCATGTTTTCCCATCATGAAACACAACATTAAGCATCAGTTGGAAACACTGTAGAAAGTAGTTTTGGAGATACCATTATGAAGGAACTTATAATTTTTCATCATAGTTTGTTTTTCTGGTTAAAGCAAAAAGCATAATTACCTTAGACTTGGTAGAATTTAGATAAATTCTCAGTTTAAAAAACTGTGAAAACAAAAATGTTTCTTGTTAGAAGGAAAGTCAGAGTGTATAAATATATATATTTATATTTAGAAAATTGGGATTTATTTTCAGTATGTCACTGTAAATTTCCATTGACAGGCTGTGGAATAAGATGTCTAAATAGAAAGGTTTGATGAAACCGGCTCAAGACAAATGCTGAAGAAGCTTTTTGTTTTAGCTAATCCTCATGACTTTTCTACCATTTCCTTCTTTTAGGATCCTGAGAAAACAAACAGGTATAAGATTATTTTGCTTAACCTAAATGTAAAAATATTTTTAATTTACAAATATCTGAGTGATGGTGGCCTTTTAGCCATGTTTAGGCACCCACAGTCCTGAATGGCTTCACAATGGAGATAGACTCCTAAAGACTTTCTGCAAGGGTTCTGCACCCGTTTACATTCTTCCCTTGGGTTTTAGTTTAGGAGAAATGAACATGGTTACAAACAGATGGAGTACCACTCAAAATGCAGAAAGACCACTAGTGGTGATGCAGGTCCAGTGAGATACAGATGGGACTGAGATGATGAATGCATTCAGCAGGCCAAATCCAGAAAGGAATTCAGCATATCTCTGCTGCATCAGTTGACCTTCTTCTACCTTAGATAATTAAAACATTGCTCACTCATTGCTAACTAAATGTTTTACCAACTTAGTCATTTTTCTTTTTATTCACTCTCTTAAAATATAAAAATACTTTAGCTTTTATTGAGACAGAATTAGTAAAAATTATGTGCATTCAAGGTATGCTACATGATGCTTTCACATATATATATATATATATATATATATATATATATATATATATATATATAATATATATATGCTCACCTCAGTCAAGTTAATCACCTCACACTGTATATGTATATGTGGGTATTTGTGTAGTTCAGTACTTAAAACCTATTTTGTTAGCAAATTTAACATATACAATATCATTAACTGTAGTCATTGTGAAGTATAGTAGGTCTCTGGAAAACATTAGTTTCATAACTGAAAGTCTGTTCACTTGGACCAATATCTCTTCATTTCCACACTTTCAGCCTCTGGCAATCACAAAATGGCTTGTTACACTTAGCACAATGTTTTTCAGGTTCATCCATGTTGACAAAAATGGAAGGATTTCTTTTCTGAGGCTGAAAAATATTTCAATATGTATGTGAGGGTATATATATAAATATACAGGTTATACAAATAATGTCTACATGCATATATGTAAAATCACCAACTCAGATAATTTTTGTTTTCTTCAAAATTAAATGTCTCACATTTCTCTCAGCTTTTTTGATGCATACTTGATAAACAAAATTGTACAATTTTAGGGTATATAGCATTATAATTATATATATATATATATATATATATATATTGAAATGCTTACCACTATCAAGTCAGAAAACACTTCTTGCTTGTCCTAGACACCACTATTTATTTGTTTTTGTTTCATGGAGAAGAAAATGTCTCTTTTTTAAGCACTTTTTTCAGGTGGTACTTACAGTCCCCTTAAAAAAATATCAAAGCACAGAGAATCAAATGGATGCTCCTGTCTCCATAAGTCTTATCTTTGCCTCCTAATTTTAGTTTCAGAGCAATTCATTATCTTTATCACATGTGCAAAAAACAATCTGTCCCTTTACTTTCTGATTGCAGAGCAAAGAAGGAAAGATTTATTGAAAAAAATTGAATTGGTTGTCAATTTCATACTCTCAGCAGCATTAGAAATCACTTGAAATGTTTGAAACATTGTAATTCATGGCAGAATTATCATATGCTAGTCCAAAACCAAATAACCATTACATTAGGTGCCTCAGATTTCCCAACTTCATTATTAATGCCCATTTTTAGCTGTTTGCACAATAAATATGGAACCCATGTATTTCTGACCAAATTTTCTGTGCTCAAATATTGCACCTGTCTCCACCATATTTTAATGGCTTATTTCCAATATTCTATTTTTTTCCCGGTTCTTTTAAGAGTACCATTCTCTTAAGACACCAGGACTTATTTTTAGTTTACCTATTATAATAAAATTACAAAGTGAAAGCTTTGATATATTCTTGTTACCTCATTCAATTTAAATGGCCAGAGGTTATTGCTTAGATTATCACAGGTGAGAGATTTTCCATTTGCAAAGGCAAACAGTTTTGTTGGGGCTGGGAGAGAGAAAGTATATAAGAAGACTCAAGAACTAGAAAATTTCTAAATGTTGAGCTTTTTAGTCTTTAACAGGCTATGATATTCAGCCAAAACTTTGTTCATCTGCCTTCTGCAGAGAAAAGCAAAAATGGTCTAGGAAGATCTTTCAGTTTTTTTTTTTTTTTTTCATATGCCAATCTGTTTTATAGGAGCACAACACATATGTTTCAATGCTTACATTGCCATTGTTTCTTCTTTTTTTCCCTTTTCCAACTGGGCACACAATATGCACCCAACATACCTATAAAAGGTCGACTGAAAAATCACATTTTATAGTCTGCCAAAGGAATGTTTGTATTAAATTGCTTCAGACGGAGAAAGTTTCATAGTGATCAGAACCCAGGAGATATAAAAGGATCATAAAGTTTGGGTCATAATGTAAGTTTATAAGCCTGGTTTCTACTTAATTTAAATTATAGTGGCAGTGCAAGAAATTGTGGTTTACCAATAGCACTAGGCCTCAGGCCAAACACTCTCCACTAGCTGCCTGGAGAGCTTGCCTCTGGTGGAAAGAGTTAACTGCCTTGCATAGATATTTCTTATAACTTTTCTTTTGAGAAAAATAAAACTTAGTTATCACACGCAGGCACACACATTTCTCTGGTTTGTAGTCATGAACCAGGAAGTATAATACAGTGTAGACTCCACTTGGTGAACTTTTCCTTGTTGTTTTGTTTGTTTCTTCTGCTTTGCTCTCCCCCCTGACCCCACCGCCCCGGATTAGTGCCAACATTCAAATATCTGCCTAGAACTGGCTCCAGAAAGAGAATGAATGTGACATCTCTATCGAAAATTAAAATTAACCTTATAATTACTTGGATTTGACTTCATATTCTTGTGATTTGTGCTTTCTCATACTGGATACTAGTAATTAATATTATCATATTTTCATGAGGATGAATCTGATTCTTGTTATTTACTCTATCTCATTAGACTTTTAAAGCATAAAACTTTCTGAACAAAAGAAGCCAGAACGTAAAGAGAAACTTGGCTGCCTAATTTTGACCATGTCAGTTTGGCAAGGTTTTTAAGAGAGAGAAATGACAGCAAGATCTCTGACCAAATCCAGTCAGCTTTAACACTGATCCCAGAATGTAACGTCACAGCACACCGGCAAAACATCCAAAGAAAAAGTATGGGGGAATACTGCTTAATGGCCATGACTTTAACAATTAATAATGGCTATATTTTGAGCTTTTTAAATATAAATTTAAAAGAATTTTATGGTATATAATAATGTTACAATTACAAATAAGAAATTGATAATGATATTTGGAAAAGAAATGGTTTAAATATCATATAATCTAGACTTATATTTCAATTATTCTATGCCAGAAGAATTTTCTTGTGAATATAGGTTAGTAAAATATTTATTTTCCAAGTTACAATTCCACAGTTAGAATACATAGTAGACAATGAGTAATAGTATTCAGGTGCCACAGGGGATGAAAAGTCATGTTCAAGTGGTGTAGTTAGGTAATAAAACTTGCACTAAAGCAAAGATATTGCTTTATTAGCAGTGTATTCATCATTCACATGGTGCCTAATTTCCCAGTCTTAATTCGATTCCTGAAATATGTTGCAACTTGGATGGAAACTGAGAGGTTATCTAGTTCACCTGTCACTCAGGAAAGAAATCTTTCACAATGTTACTTGAATTTCCAGTATCTTATACACTTTCAGGACAAGTGAATTCATTGCCTGGAAAAGTGTCCAGTGTGCTTTCTAAGGCCTCCATTTTACTTATTCCTTCAATTGGATCAGAAGTGGCCTCTCTATGACTTCCTTTTGAAAGTCATACATCTACGTGGGTCATGAAGATAAATTTTATCCTCCATCTATAGATAAGCACTTTAAAAGCTAAATCAGCTATCTGGTACTCGCAAGATCTTTCTTTCTACAATAAAATATTTCCATTTTCTTCAATTCTTATTTAACCATTTTTTAATATAACATTGCAGATGTTATCTGACTGAGATACCTAGCTCTATTGTTGTCTAACTTCCTGGGATAATTCCTTCTCTTGTTTTAGATTCTTTGCTTCTATTAATGTAGCTTATGAATTCTCTTTTCTGGCATAACAACTCACTGCTGATAAATATTAAATTAATAGTGAAAGCTATTAGAAAATAAAAATGTGGAACATTTTTTTCTGTGATGCATTTATACAATAAATAATTTGACTCAAATTCACAAGGCTTTACAAATATTTCTCTGGAATTTTATCCCATTTCTTTCAATGCATTCTTCCATCCTGTTGTGGTGTCTTTTAAGCTTGACTCTCACACATGAATCCCTTAGTGGCTTCTCACCAATGCCCAAGCACAGTTAACATCTGCTTAAGGGAGCACTGTTGTAATCGTTACTAATTCAACCTTTTGTTTTAATAAATTCATATTTCTCTGTCATACCTACAGGACAATGTGAGAGATTTTGTTAAATCTCCAGCCTCCCTGTCATCCATCAATCTGATACGCTTATTAAAATCAGTGCCTTTAAGAAACTTTGAGCTTGAGTGTTCTTTCTTTGTTTGTTTTGTTTTGTAATTTAATGGTCAAATCATTATGAAGTGTCTTAACCATTCTAGAGATAATGTTATATAAGTGTTCTATTTTTGTTCCTCATTGTACATTTTTTTTATTCTTCTTTACCTAAGTGATTAATTGTGAGGTTACGTCTTTTTGAAAATGAATATAAAAATAACCCACTTTGTCTTGAGTAGTTCAAGCTCTAGCCATGTATAGTATTTCATAATTAAAGCTGTGAAATTATAGATTTGTAAAACATTACATAATCTTAGTATCCAGAAATTAAGTGCCATGTCATTCTTATACTAAGGATAGTTTCTAGGCATGCTTAGGGGCATTTTTTTAAATGACTTACTGTTTGGAAATAGTAAAGACACTGTAGTGGTTATTTATTTATTTATTTATTTATTTATTTATTTATTTATTTTTGCGGTACTGGGGATGGAACCCAGGGCATTCTACCTCCGAGCTAAACCCCCAGCCCTATTTTTATTCTTTATTTTGTTTTTTTTTAATAAATTGTTATTGGTGCATTGTAGTCATACATCTTAATGGGATAAAAACTTGTGGAGATATACATACACACATCATCCAATCAGCCCTTACCTAATCCCTAACCCCTTCTCTCTCCCTCCCTTCTTCCCATGCTTGGCTTCCTGATTAACTTTGATATGTTTAAGTACATCATGTGCATTAAAGAGTTGCCCTCTCCCCTTCCCATCCCCTCAGATAGGTCACCTTAACTGCTCCTCTATAGTATCCCTTCTTCATCTAGAGTTCCTCCTGTTACCCATTTCTCCCTAGATTTTGCACATTATGGAAAGCATCTGATTTCTTATTTTTCATGACATTTCACTGTAAATGCCATAATTTTGTTCTTCCTTATAGCTGGGCAAAATTCCATTGTGTACACATCCAATAGTTTTTAAATCCACTCATCCGTTGAAGGACATCTTGGCTGGTTCCACAGTTTGGCAATGGTGAACTGTGGAGCTATAAACATGGTTGCTCATGCATTAGTTTGGTATTTTGGTTTTCATTCTTTCTGGTAGATACCCAGAGGTGGTATTGCTGGATCATATGGTAAGATCATTTTCCTTCTTCTGGGGATCTTCCATACTGTTTTCCAGAGTGGTTGCACCAACTTGCAATCGCACCAACAATGTATTAGAGCTTCTATTTCTCCACATATGATCAATTACAGTTTCTTTCTTCCTTGGAAGTCCTTCTTTTAATTTTCATCCTTATTCCCACTTAATGAAATACTGAAAGCCAGAAGGTGAGTAACTTTGCAAGATGATCCCCTCCCAACCACATTTTTTTTAAATAGAGATCACTTGGATCTGGAATCTGCTGAGAGATGAGGTGAGGCAGCGGCAGCTTCTAGTGCTTCCTGGCCACATGGTTCCAGGGACGTGCTGGCCCTTTGCTGTGGAGCAGGCCCTGGTCCCAGCCTGTCGCATGGCACGGCTGGGACCAGGGCCTGCTCCACAGCAAAGGGCCAGCACGTCCCTGGACCCCTCTAATGGGCAAGTTTATACACATGTCATAGATCAGAGCATGTCCATACATATGTAATTTGTTCAAACTAGAACAATGGAAACAACACATCAAACTATCTCAACTGATTCCATATCACTTTTTTTTTTTTTTTCTACTGGGGGGATACTAGAGATTAAACAGGAACTTTCTACCTCCAAGCCACACCCACACACCTATTTATTTTTTATTTTGAAACATTTCTCAGTAAGTTGCTGAGGGTCTTCCTAAGTTATTGAGGCTAGCCTGGAACCTATGATTCTCCTGTCTCAGCCTCCCAAGTACTGGGATTACAGGCATGCACCATTATTCCTGGCTTTATACAGCTTTTTGATGTACACAAATCTCATATACTTTCCCTACCATCCTCTTACTGATGAATAAGAAAGACAAGGGAAAAAAAGAAAAAAGAAAACTGGGTTGTCGTACCCAGTTTTTTGGGAGACTGAGACAGGAGGATCGCACAGGTTCGAAGCCAGCCTCAGCTACTTAGTGAGGCCCTGTTTCCAAATAAAGTATAAAATAGGTCTGGAAGTATACCCGGAGGTATAGTCACGTCTGTGTCATCATATCCAAGAGGGAAAAGGAGAGGACAGGCTCCTTGACAGCTTGTCTCTCCTAAAGCATCATTTCATTTTCTTTCTGTGTTTGGAGCAAGTTCTGGTTTGAAAAGAAAAATGTTCCCTCAGCCATAAAAATAGTAGTTATTGTGTGTGTGTGTGTGTGTGTGTGTGTGTGTGTGTGTGTGTGTGTTTTCCTGGGGATTGAACCCAGGGCCTTTTTTTTTTTTTTTTTTTGGTGGAACTGGGGGTGGAACCCAGAGGCTTTCTATCTCCGAGCTATACTCCCAGACCTATTTTTATATTTTATTCAGAAACAGGGTCTCACTAAGTTGCTGAGAGCCTCACTAAGTAGCTGAGGCTGGCTTCGAATCCATGCGATCCTCCTGTCTCAGCCTCCCAAGCTCGGAGATTACAAGCGTGCGCCACCACGCCCGGCTAAACCCAGGACCTTTTACCTATGAACTTTACCCCCAGCCCTTTTTTTATTTTTATCTTGAAATGGTCTCTCTAGGCTGATAGAGTCTCACTACTTGTGCAAGCTGTCCTCTAACCTGGGATCTTCCTGTCTCAGCCTCTCAAGTACTGGGATTGTAGGTATGTGCCACCTCACCTGGCTAGCAATTATCTTTTATTCTCTTTGAATCTTGCTGAAAGTTGATGCTTAATGGACTAAAATTCTGTGCACATGGGGCATCACAAACAGTATGGTCCAATGAGTAGGCAAGAAATGACAGTGGACATGTATGCTGTGCAAACCTCCTACACTCAGATATTCTTCCTCATTCTAATGCACTTCACATAGAAAACACAAATACAAAGAAAAAATACCAAGACTTTCCAGAGAGCAATGGCAGAGCATTAAACCAAGTATGGCTCTTCCAAGCACTGGGTATTGTGCTCACACTCAGAATACACACCCACGAAGCTCTATTATAACAGTTAAAGGCCACATGTTTTCTACTTTCCTCCTGTTGACTGTAACTTTTATGCAAAATTATCATCTCTATGATTGGAACAATGCCTGGATTGGAAAGCACTAATTTTAAAAAGCTTGTATTGGTGCATTATAATTATACAACATAGTGAGATTCAGGGTGGTGCATACATATATACATATATCACTTGGCATATATCCCACTAGCATTCATTTCTTTGACTGATAAAAATACATAAATAAATGGATGAATGATTATTAAGCCATTGTCAAATAGGATTTCTTAAATAGTTAAGAGTTAAAATTAATAAAATGAGAAGATTCCAGATTATAAAATACACCCAATGTGCTGCAAAATCTAAAATATCAGCTGTAGCCAGGCGTGGTGGGGCACACTTATAATCCCCAAGCTCGGGAGGCTGAGACAGGAGGATCACATAAGTTCGAAGCTAGCCTCAGCTATTTACTGAGGCACTCAGCAACTTAGTGAGACCCTGTGTCCAAATAAAATATAAAATAGGTCTGGGAGTATAGCCTGAAGGTAGAAAGCCCCAGGGTCCAATCCCAGTACCACCAAAAAATAAAATAAAATAAAATAAAATAAAATAAAATAAAATAAAATAAAATAAAATAAAAATCAGCTGTATGAAAATAGTGAAGAAAATTAATAGAGGACAAAAATGGTGATCACTTCCTTGGGTTTGAATGCAGTTGTCTTGTGGTATAGGTAAAGGGATCAGACTGAAAACCACTTCAATAGAAAGCAAGTTCCATGAGGACAGGATTTTCAGTGTTTTCTTATTTATTCTATTACCAGTACCTTTCCCTAAACATGATGATGTATATATTTATTTATTTTGTGGTGCTGGGGATAAAATCCAGGGGCATTCTACCTCCAAGTCATATACTCAGCCTTTTTTTAGTATTTGCTTTGTAACTGGGATCTTGCTAAGGTTGCTTACAGTCTTAATCAGTTGCTAAGGCTGGTCTTGAATCTGCGATCCTCCCATCTCAGCCTCCCTAGTATTAGCATTACAGCCCTGCACCACCAAACCCAACTTAAACATGGTTATTGACAAATATGTGTTGACTGTAATATATACATGAATGAAAAGGTGTGACAAAGTGGTCTAGAAAAATTAACATTATTAAATTTATGTCTTCCAGATTGTGTGAGAAAGTGTCCTGGTCTGTTATATCAATTATAGAATGTAATGCTGAAAATGAGAATGCTCCGCACGTCATATCTCTGCCTTTGCTGAGTGAAAAAAAAAAAAAAAAACTTCTTATTTAGGAACCTCATCACTTTCCTGCTTTCCCAGGAAATCTTTCCTTCAAGTCTACCTCTGGGAAAGCATTAGTGAAAGCAGAATAAGAGAGGGGAGAGAAAACTCAACCTCTTAAAACTCTGAATACAAGTATAAAATTATTTCTTTTTAACTAGTCATTCATTATGCTGAAGAGAATGGTCCTTTTAATATTTACTTATGTCATTACAAATAAAGTAATCGACTGTCCATGACCTGTTGCCCTACTTATGTTTTTAGAGAAAAGCTTTGTCCAGATACTGATGAATTCCTTCCCTGTGACTCATACATTACCCAGAGCCTTCTAGCTTCCTGGAATTTCTGTTCAAAATTTCAAATCTCTTGGCAATAATCTTGTTGTGTTAACAAAAGAAGCTTTAATTCCAAAGAAAAATGAATATTGTGAGGAATTGATCAATAATGCATTTCTAATGCTTGGCATCGTCAAACATTATCCACCCAAAATAATATTAAAAATTACATAAAATACACAAAGGTGAGCTTTAATTTTACATATTTGAGTTATCTGAACCAGGTAGTCTGAGTTGAACTGTTGTCTGTAGCTTCTTATCCTCTGTGCTCTGCTCTGTTATACTATGCACACTTTTATGTTAAATTTAGCAATGTGCAGTTATTGAAAAGCACAAAGAGTACACAAAAATACTCCCAATCTCACCATTTTGAATGAATCAAAAGTAGGTGAATCTGGTAGATATCTTACCAAACTTTATCACAAAGCTCATAACATTCTATATCCAGAACTGTGCATCTGGATCTTTTCACTTAATAATAGATCATGGATATTTCTTCACTTCAATACATATAGATCCAACTCATTCTTTTAATAGCTAACTAATATTTCATTTTAGACATACACAGTAAATATTCATTCAAAATGCCCCCAGTTTGGGGGCCTCTTGCAATAGTGTGCTAAATTTCTTTACAAATATTATCTTTCACATCAGTAATTTTCCATTTTTATTAGCAATCCCTACAAGTAAGAAGACTGTTTCACAGATATCTGTATTTAACTTTTAAAAGATGCTAATAACATATTCCATACTGTAATTTAACAGCAGTGAAAACTTATCAATACTGCTCAGTTTTGCTTATCTATTGAATGTTTTGGTTTTGTTTTTATAAAATAGTATGCTGTTGTTTCAGTTTGTCCTGGTACTAACCTGGAAGGTTACTGAAAATACTAACCTGGAAGGTTAGTAATTTAAAAAAATAGATCTTTTGTGGCCATTGTACTTTCTGGTGGTGATTATACTGCAACCTTGTAGAGAAAGGTGGCAGAATTTCTACTCATTCCTTGAGGATGATCAACTCTAGACCTCCTTTCAAAATTGCTCCAATTAGTCCTTATTATGCTATATGTAGGAGGGTATTTTTGTTTAGATAGCCTACAGAAAAGGATATTACAAATTCATTAATCATAGGTACAAATTAATAAAGAGTCTTTGCCAAAAACTACCATATGCAGGTATATGAGTTTTTCAATAGGATGTAACTCATACAAATGACATGCTAGTGAAAGTATTGCGCCATAAGGAAGCGTCTAATCCCTCTTTAAGAGCAGGAAAGAATGAGTGGTGGGGAAAAAGAAAAACAAGTCTGGAGTCTTATGTTAAAAAGAAGCATAGGGCCCAGCGTGATGGCACATGCTTGTAATCCCAGCATTTGGAAGGCCTAGACAGGAGGAGTGCAGTTTGGGGACAGCCTCAACTACTTAGTGAGGCCCCTTGCATCTCAGTGAGACTCTGCTTCAAAATAAAGAATAAAAAACAGGGCTGGGGGGTGTAGTTCAAAGGTAGAATGCCCCTGGGTTCCATCTCAGTAACTCAAAAAAAATGTAGAAACAAGAGAGAAGGTTTAACCAAGAAAACTTCAACTTCTAGTTGATTTCGATATGCTGTGCAGATTAGATGACAGCAAATCATTCAATATGATGAGTACGAGTCTCTCTAGGGAAAGGAACTGTATCTACTTTTAATATTATAAAGTTTACTTTAGTTCCTAATTTATGTACATGGTTATTATAGTTCCAATCTATCAACTTTTTTCTTTGGGGAACAAACAAAGTAATGGTTAATTTAGAAGATAACTTTTATTTTAAACAAGTTCTCACTGAGTTTCCCTAACTGACCTAGAGTATGCAATCCTTCTCTCTCAGCCTCCAAATATTGAGATTATAGGCATGTGCCACCACACTGAAGTAGGATTTTACATTTTTTTCTACATCAATACATAGATTTATTCCAGCACATGTCCAACTTTTCTTTGATTATCTTTAATAGGATCTATCTCAAATTACTTTAGAAAATATTATCACCTTTTATTCATCTTAGTTCTAATGCTTTACTTCCACATTTAATCAGTTAACATCATTTTTATTTTGATATATTGAAATCTACAATAAATCTACTATATATTGAAATTCTACATTTTCTAGCCTTTGTACTCTAAATTCCACATATAATATATTTGAATTCCCAACATGTACTTTATTTCTGTGTTGAATCTGAAAAAAATATGGCTCAAGGAATAAAATAATATTTTTAAGTTTTAACAAATAGAAAACAATAGAGCCAGGATTCAAACCTACTTCTGGCTTTAAAGCTTTCTGTCTTTCCACAATGCTTCACTGTACTCTATAAATGCTGGATAAATGATTGATTGCATTATATGCTAGCTAATTCTCTAAGATTTGGCAATTAAATTATCATCAGTCATTTCTGTAAACCTAAAGAATCTATAAAAAGATGCTTTTTTCTTTCTTCAGCACACAGTCTTAGTAATGTTTCCCACAGAGATTAGTAAAAGAAAAAAGTAGTTATTTTATATTTTAAAGAGCTATATAATCTCATCCCAACTTTAACAATATCTAAAAGTTCATGTGAAAATGGTCTCGTTCCAATAATCAAGAAAAGGAAGATTAGATTGTTACCAAATTTATTCAGTAAAGAAAAATTTAAAATAAACTCTATTAAAAATAATAAAATCAGTCATATATAAATTTAAAAGACTATTTTGAGACTATATATTTTCATACTTTAAACACATATATTCTCTTATTTATTTGTCTATTTATCTATTTATTTTTGTTATTGGGCATTCTACCTCTGAAATCAGGGGCATTCTACCTCCAAGTTATACCCCCAGCACTGGGGTCTTACTAAGATTCAGGGAGCCTCACTAAGTTGTTGAAGCTGGCTGTGAACCTGCAATCCTCTTGTCTCAGCCTCTCAAGTACTGGAATTACAGGCATGCACTTACACAAGTTTATTTCTTATCTTCATAGCACAACTGAAAATTAAATATTTGACTTATTTAGTACTTACTTTTTATGTATGTTTTGTTTGTTTGTTTGTTTGTTTGTTTGTTTATTGGCACTGGGGATTGAACCCGGGGCATTCTACCTCCAAGCTACACCCCCCAGGCTTTTTTAATTTCTGTTTCTGAAGCAGGATCTTACTAGGTTGCCAAGAGTTTTGCTATATTGTCGAAACTGGCCTTGAACCTGAGAACCTCCTGTCTCAACCTTCCAAGTACTGAGATTACAGGCATGCCCCACCACACTTGGCTGATTTTACCAATTTTAAACACTAAGAGAAAACTTTCAAAAGAAGTTGTCCCATGTTACACAACTGGAGATCATTGGAGCCCAGTTTTGTCCCCTGTTCTTTCTGACCTCTTGCAGATAACATTTTTTTCCATGAAAATCTATTATTATTTACCCTACTGCACTGACTGTGAGTGATCACCTATATTACCTGGCTCAACTAAAGGCCAAGAATACTACTTAGATATTCATATCATAACCAAATGAAGCAAGACAACAAAGACATTTAATTCCTCTTCAGCAATATCTGAAATAATTATTCTGCTACATGATTATTAGATGAATGTTGAATAGGCCCTGTAAATGACTATAACTAAGTTTATTTTATCCAGCCAGTTAAAGAATCCCTGGCCTTATCTGGAAGAAAAGTATTTCTGAAAGAAAAGTAGGAACAGTTGGACCGAATGTTCAGGCTTTCATATTTCAAGAATGACACAGGTACCTGTATTCCTTCAATAAGCAGTAGCTGTTACTCAATTTTTCATTCTGGTTAAGATTATAAAGTGGGGTTCCTTCTCTCCTGCCCACATGATGAGGTGAGCTGAATACCTAGCTCTATCTAAATGGAATTCTCTAAACCCCAGATAGAGCTCCTGTCTCAGGGGTATAAATTAACTTAGACTATCTTCAGTCTTGGCACTTGGAAATAAGTAAGCAAAGGCCTGGTTACTTGGGAATTTTGGTTACCTGGAGGTTTTGTTTCTAACCCTAATCAATCTTAAATTATTAGAATTTCAGCACTGTGGAGAAGATAAACATAGATTTGGGAGAAATAAATAGAGTTGATTTGGTCTCAGAAAGAAGAAATTATAGAACTGGAGGCTAACAGCTTCCCTATTGTAAATCTCATTCTGCCAAAGAGACCAATTTCTACCACGTACATCTGGTCTTGCCACCAGACTTTAATTGCCCAGGTGCTGCCATCTGGCTATGTAAAACAGAGACTCTATTCTACACACACACACACACACACACACACACACACACACACACTTTGCTGTCTCTGAAATGTGTGTACTTATATCACATCATCATTTCCAATTTTGCAAATTGAAAAATCTTCTATATTTAATATAGATTATCACTGTACAACAGTGAAGGTTAATAAATCCTGGTGAAACACAATACTACAAGCCATGTTCCATAATTATTAAAGAGAAAAGAAAAAAAGATAAATTTAAACAGAAGTGATGTAGTCCCTGATAAATTAAGCTGTGGTATGATAAGTAGAAGTTGTGGTCACTATTTAGAAAGTGAAGACAAGCCACATACTGGGATCAGATATTTGCAAAACATGAATTAGATTATAACCCAAATGTTTATTAAAATTCCTGTAAATATATCAGTGGGAGGATAAAAGGATAACACCAAAATGGGCCAATGTATTGGCAGTCATTTCACAAAGAAGGAAACTCAAATGGCAAATAAATGTATAGAAAGTTGCTCAACTTCTTTAGTAATCAGAAGGGAAAAAATAAACAAGAACAAGAACATAACTAGCTGCCACTTTATACTCACTGGCTTGACAAAGTGTCTGAAATAATGAGTAGATGATACACATCAACACAGACTCTCCGATGTATGTAGTGGGAATATAATTTGGAATCATGTTTGTGGAAAGCAGCTTGGCAGTACCTGGTAGAGATGGACATTTTATACCTTGTGACTCAGCAATAGTATTTTGAGACTGTACCCTATACACAAAAAATACATCTGCTATGTATTTCTGGAAACAAAAACTTGATTATAAGTTTTCATAGCAACATTATTCATAATAGAAAAAGCTGGAAAAGACTTAATTATCCAGTGGAGAGTGGAGAAAATGGCTAAATAAATATGGCATATTTGTAGGATACTAGTATTTTTAGAGTCATAAAAACAAATGACTTCTAGCGTTTGTCCAAACATAAGTGACTTCTACGAATATCATATTGAGTTCTCTTATGTGTGAGCTCTTTTATAAATGGTATGTTGTGCCGGGCGTGGTGCCGAACGTTTGTAATCCCCGCGCTTGGGAGGCTGAGACAGGAGGATCGCACAGGTTCGAAGCCAGCCGCGCTGGCTTCAGAGACCCTGTTTCCAAATAAAAAATCTATAAAAATAGGTCTGGGAGTGTAACCCGGAGGTAAAGGGTTTTCAGGAACCTCACTACAACAACAACAACAAAAAATTATATGTTGTATATCATTTTCTGGTATTTGCTTGAGAATGGGAGCTTCCTTTGGACTGAATGAATGTCACTGAAAGGGAGTTGGTGAGTCACCTTATCCTATTCATGTGTTTAGATGGCCTCTGCCCAAGATTTCTAGCTGATTTTTTTATTATATTTTCATATACTCATATGTATGTGTGTACATACATTTTTAAAAGTCAAAGCAATTATGAGCACCAAATTTAAGGTAAAGGCTATCTGTAGAAAGTGCTAGAGTTAGAGAAGAAGAGACGATCATAAAAGTAACTTCAATTTTCTTAACAATATCTTAGTTATTTAGTTGAATTGGGTGGTTCTTGAGGATTTATTTATTAGATTTTATATACAAATGTGTATTTTATTTTTCAAATATTACTTCAAACTAGCCAAGAAGGAATAAAAATGAAGGAAGAAAAAAATGGTGGAATGAGGAGAGGAGGTAGAAGAAGAAGAAAAAGAAGAAAGAGAAAAGAAGAGGAAGAAGACAAGAAAAAGAAAGAAAGTGGGCCAAGAGGAAGCTCAGGGGTAGAGTCAGACCTCTGTCTAGACCCTTAACTTAACAACTGATGAATGTGTTAAGTCAAATTCTTTAGTATTTATGAGCCCCAGTATGTTGAAGTATAAAATGAGAATTTTACTTCAGGGTTTGAGAGGAGAAGCTAGTTAGTATAGCTCATATAACACATTCCTGTTCCCCCCTGTTAATCCCCTCTCTCCTTAGAAAGAACATAAAACTGGGTTGGTGAAGGTGAGGGAGGGAAGGAGGAGATAGTGGAACCAGGAACCAATCACTTTATCCTGACCATCATTTCTTTAGACAAACATAATCCCAGATCACCATCAGATAATATCTACCTCAGTGATTTTTCAGATCCCTGCCCTCTCAGACATCCAGCTACTCTAGGCTTTTTTTATTTTCGTTTTTTCTTGGTACTAGGGATAGAACATTCTACCTCTAAGCAATACACCTAACCCTTTCTTTCTTTCTTTCTTTCTTTCTTTCTTTCTTTCTTTCAACAAGGTCTATCTAAGGTGCGGAGGCTGGCCTTGAATTTTTTTTTTTTTTTTTTTTTTGGTGGCACTGGCGTTCCTGGAAACCCTTCTACCTCTAGGCTACACTCCCAGACCTATTTATTTTTAATATTTTTATTTGGAAGCAGGGTCTCTTAAGCCAGCAAGGCTGGCGTCAAATCAGCGTGATCCTCCTGTCTCTGCCTCCCAAGCATGGGGATTACAAGCGTGCGCCACCACGCCTGGCCTGGCCTTGAAACTTTGATCATCCTGTGTCTGTCTCCCAAGTACTGGGATCACACATGTGCACCATAACTCTCCCTAGATTTGAATCAAAACCTAGTGCTTTTAAACCTAGCCCAGCATTTATTAAAAGCAAGGATTAATTAGGAAACTCACAATTAGGTGCAAATATATATATATATATATATATATATATATATATATATATATATATATAATGTCATCATCTTCTTTTGGAAATTCAGGTTACATTCTAAAAAAGGAATTTTCTAACTCAAATAGAACACTCAGTGGTGATATGTGAATGGGAATTATTTTTAAACAGCTCCACGTACTCCCCTGCTCATCTGTACTTAGTCTGCCACTGAGAGACTATCAAACGTAATCAGTTTGACAGCTGCCAACGACCACACCTCATTCTGACAAGCAAGCTCTAAAGCCTCAATAAACAAAAACACTCATAATTCCAGAAACTTCAAATATCAGTGGTAGAGACTCATGCTTAAGCATACTGCCTTAGTGCCCAGTTGAGTTTAGCACAGTGACTTTGCCCCTAGGCGACACTGGGCAATTCTAGAGACTTTTGTAATCTCACTACTGGGAGGTGAAAGGTGGTAATTACTGGCACCTAGTGGATGGAGAGGATGAGGATGCTTTTTGGTAATACCCTACAAAGCACAGGACAGACCCAATGACAAAGAGTTATATGGCCTTAAAATGTCAACAGTGCTGCTAATGAAAATTCTTAACTTGCTCTACGTGAGCCACATTGAGCTGGCTTTCATCTGACCTGGGAGTCCCAAACTAGCTGTGTACTGTAAAGGAATTTAATATCGTGGGGCTCATAATACCTTACTGCAGGGGTTATTAAGCCAAAGATCCATAAATTGGCTTAAGGCAGTCCATAAAACCCATGAAATCATATGCAAATTTTGTTCACATGTGCAGTTTTTAAACATGACTCTAGAGTTTAAAACTTTTTGAAGGCTAAAGGCTCACATCTCTTTTAATATTTTCCTACAAGCCTGTTAAAGTATCTTAAATTTTCAACAAATCAATGAGTTTTCTTTAAAAAGAAAAATTTTATTTCGGATGGAGATTTAAGAAGATGGTATTTTTACTCAGTCCTGGGTTTAAAATGCAGCCAAATAACCTTTGAGTCTCCATTTCCAAGTCTATAAAATAAGTAGTTATTTAAATGTAATCACACTTTTTAGATCACCTCGGCACCCCAGCCGCTCAGTAAATAGTAGCTTTAGTCGTTGTTTTATAAATAACTTGGCTTTGAGGTTTTGCATAAGGTAGCATAAGGCATAACTATGCAGTAATATTTTAGAACATATTTATCTGTCAAGTAAGTTGCAACAGGAGAAACGAAGAGTAGGAGATTTGGATAGAGATTTATAAAGTATTTTACTACCTTATACTCTGTCTAGAAAGATGAAGTGGATGGTGTGGGGATTTGTGTGAAAAAAGGGAAGCAAGGGCAGGGAAGTAATTTAGCTTTTAGGAAGGGACGCAAATCCCCACATTCACATTCTAGAGCCCAGGTTTTTCTACTCTACCCTTTCAATTTAGAAAGAGCAGGCTCTTCAGTATTCTGACACATAGCTGAAGCATCTGAAGGAGGGAACGGAGCCCAAAGGACAGAGAGCTTTATCCAAAGGCAATCACTGGAGCTGGATTATACTGAGAGCCTTTCAGAAAAGAAAAGTCCCATGAAGAGGGGACATCTGTTGAAAACGGAGAGAAGTAATGGTTCACATCAAACAGTTTGAACTTCTCCCAAGTCAAACCCGGCCATTTAACCTTAAAAGCCTCCTGCTTATGATAGCTCTGTTCTAGCCCTGAGGCTCAGCTTCTAATGGCCACTGGTATCTTCTTCCATTTTATTTTACTTTTTTACTGCTCACACAAAGTCCCCAAGTAAGAGGTTCAGATTGAGCACAGTTACAGCGAGTATGGCATGTGGAGAAAAAGAAGTAGTTCAAAGGATCAAGATTTCATGTCTTTCCATCCCACTTTTGGACAGACTGAGCTACTTCTGTACATTTAAGAGGTTTATTGAACTGACCAAAAAAGTCACTTTTAGAAGGCCTTATCATAACTAGAAAGCCAAGAAAAAGACCAGTGAGCTTTCCAGGCATTTATTCATATATTCAGCCATCTTTTTCATTCAACACATATGTATTGAATTGCCTGTAACATAGACCTGGAATTCTTCTAACCACTAGTACATGAAGCAAAATCAACATCATCCACAGCCCACTTACAGTTGGTCTAGTAGGGAAGATGGACATTGGGCAGAAAAAATTTGCTTAATTATTATACTCTTAAAATTAATTATAATAGAATCTATACATTAAAATTATATGGCTCTATGAGAGCCAATAAAAGGGACTGAGCCGCCCGCCCTGCATGGTGGCGCACGCTTGTAATCCCCGAGCTTGGGAGGCAGAGACAGGAGGATCGCACAGGTTCGAAGCCAGCCTTGCTGGCTTAAGAGACCCTGTTTCCAAATAAAAATATAAAATAGGTCTGGGAGTGTGTCCAGAAGTAGTAGAAGGGCTTCCAGGAACCCCAGTACCACCAAAAAAAAAAAAAAAAAAGGAACAGAGTCCATTGCAAGGCATCTGTTTTGTAGGATTTTATGAAGGAATTTTGAAAAAGAAGTAGAATATTCCTGGCAGAAAGAACTATGTCTTCAAAGACAAAGTGAGAAAAAAAGAGGGATAAAGAAAGAAAACTTGTTATTCAGTTATACTATGTGGAAATATTTAGGCTACCCCAGATGTTTTAAATACTTCAAAGGGTTTTTTAGCTTTTCCTCTGATAGAATGCAAAAAAAAAAAAGTGCTTCAACTCTCCATCATTACTAATTTTTGATTATATGAACCAATGTCAGGGCTAAAAGAAAAACCACAAGTTAAAGAAAAAGAAATACAAGGAGGATATAAAAACCATCAGCAGTGAACTGAGCATATGAGCTAATTTAAAAATGTTTCTGTTTCTACTAATGGGTCATTTTCACCTGCTCCTGCGGGCCCACCTGGCCTCAGCTGGGCTCTGCTGCTCCTGAACAATTGAACGAGCTATCATCGCAGCTTGGTCCCCAGGATTCAGAGGTGACCAAAGGGTCAAAGGAACAGAAGCAGAGCCATTACAGAATCTGGTAATCCTCAAACAGGAAAATCCACTCCCAGATCATTTGGAGCCAAATGGAGACCTGCTAGGCTCAGGGAATCACCCACTGGGTTTCTATTTGAAATGTGCAATCATCAGATACACTCAAAGCCAAACCTCACTCGGAAACCTTGTGGTTAGCCATATGTTTGAGACACCTTTGGTGTTTACTAATGCCCCAGGACTGTGAAGCAGAAGATCCACAAGAGAAAACCGGAGTGCTCTGAACAGAGAAAGCAAGGCAATTGGAAGGAAGCCCCTTTTGTTTGTGTATTTGTGATCAAAGCTGGAAGCATTTCAACTGGGAGCTACTGTGCTGAACACAGAAATACTAAGCCCTTTAAAGCAAGCCCGCCCAAACCTCACAACACATCCTTAAGAATCAGTCTCTTCTTAAGAAAATGTGTGCCATTGTTTCGTATTTTACTTTCCTATCTTGGTTTAAAAAGAAAATAGAAAGACCTTTATGTAATTCTGACAAAAACTGACACAATCTCTTTGGATTTGAGAGGACTGATTACAAGCACTTCTGAAAACAGAGACATCCCCCTCCACCCTTTTTTTTTTCTCCCTGAAAAAGACACTGGGGGAAAGAGAAGACTAAAAATGTTTCCTGGACCCAAGAAATGTCTGATGAAAGACATTTTTTATTTTACTTCCATGCTGTGAATGCATATTTAAGCTATTCAAACTACTGCGGCAGTCTGGTCTCTCAAGTTAAACCACCAACCACCAGTCCATAGGGGTGAAAAAAAACACACTATTTTTATACACTGTGACATTTTTAACTTGTAAAACATTGCAAATGTAGGTGGTAGTTCTCACAGTCTGGTGTATTTTTGGAATTTCATAATCCTTCCAGTCAGAGTTCAGGGACTGCTTTTTTTCAAGATTTTGGCAAGTCATGGCCTTTTCTCCATAACTACATGTTTAAAAAATAAATCTTTTTTTCTCACCCCTCTTCCAGTCATCTTGCTGAAAGGCATTGGAATGGGAAATAGAACACACACATATTCATACTTGCTTCTGATCTGTTCTCTCCCCCTCTCTCTACCATTTCTCTCCTTTTCTTTGTTCTTTTTCTCCTCTTTTTATGGTCTTGCATTTCATCATCTCTTATTTTCCCTCTCCTGCCTTTCCCATTCACATTTCTGAAAATTAAAAAGATCCTCAAATTACCAAAGTTTTATTTCAAATAAGACATTTTTGTTCTTACCTCTTACTAATGAGAGCCAGTGGTAAATTAAATCACACTTGATGTATATTTGATTGTTAATTATGTTTTCAAAACATATAAGTGGTGACTTTGGCAATTTCTGATTATCTAAATGAGGATAATCTAACTGGTTGAAATAGGAGGATGTTTTTTCTTCTATAGACAGTGATACATATGTTATTTATTTTCTCTTAATTGATCAAATTCACTACAGGATGAAATCCACTACAGAATTCAGCCTCTACTAACTGTAGAGGCCATGTCTAACTTCCTCCTATGACCCATTTTCTCCTTAGCTTCCACATATTAGGGAGAGTATCTGACTTCTTACTTTTTGTGACTAATTTCACCTAGCATAATGTTCTCCAGTTCTATCTATTTCCCTGTAAATGCTGTAATATTGTTCTTCTTTATGGCTGAGTAAAATTTCATTGTTCACATATCCTATAGTTTTGTAACTTATTCATCTGGTTCCATAGTTTGGCAATTGTTAATTGTACAGCTGTGAACATAGATATGCATGCATTCATATGATCCAGCAATACCACTTCTGGGTATCTACTCAAAAGAATGGAAACCAAACTACCAAACTAATGCATCTTTAATTCTTATTATCACTTTAATTCTTATTCACTTTATAAGCTATCATGATTTTAAAACAATTCATAATTGGGGTGACTCTAAGCACACCTATTATTTGATATCTAATTCTTTTCCCTAAAGCACTCATCAACATTTCTATAATGAGGCAGGGAGAAACATCATTTAAGTGGTGTATAAGTTGTATTTTTTCTTGATATTTGAAAATGATATAAGCCAACTGTCCTTTTATCCTCCTTTTTGGGCTCTTCCTAAAAAAATACTTCATTTACCAAAGTGCAGTGTTAAATTTAAAGATGTATATATTGCAGTGAAAGAGAGAAAATATCACAGCATTTTTTCTCCAAATTCTCAATCAAATAAGTCTCTGCCTTGCTCATACTAGTTCTTTTTTCTTTTCCCCTTTTATTCACCCTTCTTAGCCTTTACCTATTGTTTTCTGTTCCTCTGAATTTTCATTTCTATCCTCTACTTCCTAAATACCTCTCTCATTTTTAGTCAGAGTAATGGAGTTCTGTCTTCCTTCAATCTCTAACAGCCTCTGCCTCTGCCCACTACTCTTTTTAAAAGTGCCAGAAACCATTAGGATAAAGATGACAATTTTCTGTGTGAATGCTTAGTAGACAAAAGACCCTATAGTTGGTACAACTCACCAGCCTTAGAAAGAAATGGAAGGCTATAAGTAACATTTTTTCCTGTCATATGTTCAGATTCAAAATAAGATTTGTTACATGTTCTGTAGCTGGGCCATTTTCCCTTTGACAGTTATGTTAGCAGTTGTTGGTGCAAACCAGAGTTAACTAGAACCACATTTTTTACTATTTTGAAAGGATGGATTTTTAACACCTTTCCTAGTCTGGCAGGAAGTTGCCAGTCTGGTGTATTGTAGTGTCAGCAAAGACAACATAAAAGGTGATGTAATCTGATCAGTGAGAGAAAACAATGGGATTTTATATTTTACATCTGACTTTGATGTTCCAATAACTAAATAATTGTTGGATTAGTTTTATTACTTTGTAGCTCACTGAAGTTTTTATGTCAATTGTTAATCACCATTATACACTCTAAAACTGATTTTTACTCAAGTACATGATTATTTACAACTATACTTAGACCTTTTCTCCTTGATTTGGGTCTTAAAGCTAACCTAATTATGTACATATGTACTTGCCTTGTTTCTCTTTAAATTGGGTTTTCAAATCTTATTTATATAGATTGTATTTAATTAATTATATTTCTCATTTCAAAAACATTAAATACAGTTGTCCTTTTGCAGATATAAACCACTGCAGGTATAACAAGCAAGTTTCAATGTGCTTGTGTAAGAGTCTATTTTTTAAAAGAAAAATGTTTACTTTGTATTAGTGCGTTGTAACTAAACATCATAAGGAGGTTCAGAATGATAAATACATATATTCATGCAGCATTCATTGCATTTGCCTTTGATTCTTTTAATATTCACCGTAACAAGACAAAGCACCATCTGCCAGAGCCATTAACACCACTGTCCGGTGTTCATCTCCTCAGTCAACAAAGAATCTAGCTACTCAACAGTGTTGAAAATAATATGTATAGATATTAATAGATGCAAAATGTTTATTCTTTGATCTGCAAAATCTAAAAATTTGTCATTACATGTTACCATAGTCTCATAAATTCACACACTGCATTAAAATGTTGTATTGAGCAGAGTAGCTCTTCTATAACTCAAAATGTTCAAGAAGAGGAAGAAAAGAATACACAAAGCAAAGCTTATGTGCCAAGAACAGTTCTTACTCTGTTTTCAAAGAACTTCAGAAAAGGTAGTACATAATCATGACAATCTTGAAAATGACATAGCTGATGCCCCATCAGAATTGTCACATGTACTTCATGATGCTAAAGAGTGAGACAAACTGGAAATGGCTCCTTTGAAACAAAACCTATACTTCCCCATC
Organism: Muscardinus avellanarius; assembly: GCF_963383645.1. Classification (NCBI taxonomy): domain Eukaryota; kingdom Metazoa; phylum Chordata; class Mammalia; order Rodentia; family Gliridae; genus Muscardinus; species Muscardinus avellanarius. The sequence continues at coordinate 71,174,177 of NC_137788.1, forward strand.
CATCCCTATCAAAAATGTACAAAGAGTTTTCAGAAAGATTTCTCAGTGTTGTCAGTAAGCTATGGACTTTTTTGAAGAGGAGGAAGTCAGAAGGAACTACTGGAGTTAGCTCAGTAAATACCTCTTCACACTCCTGGTTGGAGCATAGACTCAAAGAGTTTATCAGCAGTATGAAACATTTTGCACAAAAATTATCTTATGCAATGATCCCATTGATGCACTCTGTGTATAAAAGGGTACCTTATAAAGAAGGTTAAAGTTTTTTTTTATTTTAATGATAATTAAATTTTGTCCATTCTTATTACTTTATTATAAAACTTTCATTTATATTATTTTACCTATTAAAGTTATTTTAAAAACAAAGCATATAGTATCTATTTTATTTTATGCTTTAACACATACCTTTTATTTTGAAATTTTTTAAGTATTTTTCAAAAACTTAAAATAAATATATACATTTTTTGCAGTACTGGAGGTGGAACCCAGCGACATTCTATTTCTAAGCTACACCCTCAGGCCTATTTTTTATTCTTCATTTTGAAACAGAATCTTACTGAGTAGCAAAGGGCCTCACTAAATAGCTGAGACTGTTCACGAACCACGATCCTCCCGTCTCAGCCTCCCAAGTGCTGGGATTACAATAAAGTGCTGGCTAAAATAAATATTAAACAGCATTTTGGTACTATGTAAAATAGATATACAATTGTCATTATTGTTGTTTTGCTTGGCTTTTGAAACCATTAGAATAAGGGTATTTTGATACTATCTATTGGTTGTCTATATATTGAAACCACACATTATTATTACCAAATTCCAAGTAAATGCTGCAAAAAATTATTAAATGTTTAATAAAGTGTTCAACTTTTAATTTTGCAAGTTGTTATCTTACCACAAACATTTAAGGAAGATTCATTGGGATGTAGTGGTCAATATATTATTTTATTTTATTTTTTATTTTTTTATTTTATTTTTTGCAAGCATGAGGATAGAGCCCAGGGGCATTCAACCTCCAAGCTATTTTTTATTTACCCCCTTCCCTATTTTTATTCTCTAATTTGAAACAAGTTCTCATTAAATTGTGGAGGGCCTCACTAAGTAGCTGAGGCTGTCGGCGAACAATGATCCTCCAATCTCATCCTCCTGAATGCTGGGATTACAAGCATGTGCCACCATGCCCGGCTATATTATTTTCTTAATCCTTATCAACTGTATTTATCCATTTTATTTGAAATGATGTTCATCCTCATTAGCAACCTAAAGAAGAAAACACCATTTTTAATGGTGTTAGATTGGCAAAGATTCAATATGTGGGTAATATTTACCATTGTCTACCATAGATGACAATGCCACTACCTCTTTTGATACTATTTTACAGTATCAATTAAAATTTAAATGCATATAGTCTTTGATTTAGCAAGATTAATTTTGGATATCATTCAGGAATACTAAAACATATTTTCTAGGACATATGTATAAGCCAGTTTCTTGCATTGCTATTGGGGAACAATTTATAAAACCATGCTAATCCATGCAGTGCAAATTGAATGACCTTTGGTGATTCACAGAAACAAGGGTGACACACATCTTGTGGAGTAGTGTAGACTGTACTAGCAACACAGTCCTCTTGAGAGCAAGACTATCTTGTGGTGTTTTGTTTATTTCTCTGCATAAATCTAGAGAGTGGAAAACCTGAGATAAGTACAGAAGGACCATCATGCAAGTTCTCTCTAGAGTTTGGAAAGCTATAGAAGGGTTATTGATAGTGATCTTTAACTATCAACATCAGAAGTTATACCTGTGTTACCATTGTGTGTCTTTTTTCATTTGCCCTTATCCAAGGCAAGAACACACAAGTGCCCCAAAGATATTTGAATAATTTAGAAATTTAAGTGACCTTGTAAAAGTTGAAATTACTCAGGGGGTAGGGGAACATGGTATTGGGCATAGTTTTATTCCAACTACTATATTTCTTTGTATAACATAAGAAGCAAGTCTTTACTTTCCAGGCCTTCTAGACATTTTTCAAGTAGACAGTTATCAAAGTTGTGGAGGGTATATCATGAGTATTTCATTTATATCTAAATTTCTCCCTGTTTAGTTTTATAATCCACTCTGTACAAAGCAATGGTACCAAAACAATGGCCATAATAATGATTTGATCCAGATATTATCTTGCTTGCTCAATGTCAACCTATTGACTACTATAAAAATATAAAGAAACAAATACATCAGCTGGTATATGAAGATTAATCTTTATCAAACTATAGATTTAAAAGCAAGCCAAGAAAGTGACAGCATTTAAATACCGTCAGTCCTCATTAAATTTTGATTTCCAGTTTCTCTAGCAAATCTTGAACATAGGGCAACCATAAGCCACATACTTAAGCGGGGATACTTATTTGAATTGTTTTGATTAAACACTGCACATGTTCTACAGTTTGCCACAATACAAATGCCTCCCTTCTCTTTGGACAGTGAGAATACATGTTCATTATCATTGACCAACTTTTGCTTTATATCTTACAGTTAGACACTTATATTCCAATCTAAAGAAGGGAAGATATTGAACACTATGGTCATATGATCCTAGAGAAATACTGGCAGAAAGAATAATTTATTTATTTATTTAGTGGTATTGGGGATAGAACTCAGGGGCATTATACCTCTGAGCTACTACACCCCCAAGCCTATTTTATTATTGTTCTTTGTTTTGAAACAGAGTCTCACTACGTTGCAGAGGGCTTCACTAAGTAGCTGAGGCTTGCCACAAACCTGCCTTATTCCTGTCTCAGCCTCCCAAGTACTACTGGGATTAAAAGCATGTGCTATCATGCCTGAGTTCAAGAAAGGATTTTTTTAAACACCTCAATGGATTTATTGGTACTACATGCCAGCCACATTCTCTGTTTCCTCCAAAAGGATTTGAGTTCTCAAACCGTGTTTTATTTGTTATCTTCACTTTTCTTTACTTTTTCTTATTCTTATCCAAATAAATAATCAAATTATCAATCATTTCTTTCTTACATTCTGCAAATTTAACAGCTTTGAAAAATGATTCTTTTCTGAATAAATTGCATTCTGCAATGTCCAAATTGAGGGCTGTTCTTCCAGAAAAAGATGAAACCAAAACAGAAACTCTACTTCTGACTAATGATAACATCACTTCTGCCCTAATAAGTCAACCCTTCCTTCTTTGTGGTTCTGTATGTAGTTTTTCAAAGACCTCCTTTTCATCTTTGAAATTTCCCATGAGCATATATATTAATGCAGAGATGTGTCATTTTGATCATATTTGTTACCTTGTAGACATCACCACCCTTCTATCAGATCACATTCCCAGTTCTAATTCTTCTCGAGTGATTTAAAAAATAATTAAGTAGGCCTGTCCTTTGTTTTTTTAAGTCATGTTATCTAGAGCTTCTTACCTGGCCTAAGTGGAAGAGAAAATACTTTTTTGTGCCTCTTTAATATACTGATAATTCTCAAAGTTTGGGATGAAAATAATTTGCATTTATTTTCACAAGTTTGATCTTTTAAATTTATTTAATGGGCCTCTGAAATAACGGCCATGGCGTCTAGGGGACTTGCCTTCTAGCTCATGTGCTCTTTGACAATGTGGAGAGTTCTGGAATGCCTTAGGGAAATAAATGCTTTCAAAACAGCCTCTCTTTAATATCTGTTTCAAGGGAAAGAGGGACATTGGTGATGCTGAGACGAGGAGATTTTTATTTCCATAATTTAGTTTGAGTGTCTCAGAGCACAGTTAGTTTGATTTGTCTTCATGCGTTCCGGACCACAGGTGTTTCCCATTAAGACAAGCAAGCTGACTTTAACGGAATCCAGCAGAGCAGTGGGCACAGAATGCCTTCTGCGAACTGCCAATAATTATTTGTCCTGGCTTTGTTTCTGGAGATTCTACTTAAATTGGTTCAAAAGCTGATAATCTGTTTCATCCCTAAAGATTAACCCCTTAAAAAAATGAGTGTGCTTCCACGTAATTGGACTGAATAAAAGAGCTCTCTTAATATCGTTGTTAAATTAGAGAATGATTTTTAAAGTGTGATAAAAGGAGGCTTTGGAAGAGCACTCAATATGTAGCACTGCTAATAAAATGGCTTCATCAATTCTCTCAGTCTTTTCCCGCAGACAATGGGCTGAGTAATAAATCTAAACTGGCTAGTACCTAAATGTTTGTATTTGAAACATGCTGACTGCCCTGTCTGCTCTGGAATATGAATTTAAACTTAAGACATCCTTTGCTAGATTATTCTAATTTACAGTTCTCTAAAACAGGATGCGTTTTTGAAAATGGGCTTTTCAGCAAGCCAGTCATCCTAGAGTGGTCAAAGTCTCTTCTACAAGAATGATTAGATGGACACGTGTCAACATCTAATGCTGTCACGGTAGGCCATTGCCAACTGGATTATAATGCCGAGTACTTTATTGTAGCCTATTTCTTTTCCCTTCACTGACATTCCATTGCATGGATTCTCCTGCACTAGGCTTGTGTGACTCCACACACTTTAAATATGACTGATCTTGAAAGAAATCTGTGCATATTTGCTGTCTCAGAAAAGAGAACAGATTTCACAAAGACAATCTGGCTGGTTTAACATACTAGAATAGCATTACAACATAGTCATTTTGAAGTTTAGCTCTTGGCAAAAAGTGTTATCAGAACTAAATAATTCTGAAGATAAAATTAAAATCATTGTCTTGGTGCAGCGGCACACACTTGTAATCTCAGTACTTGGGGGGCTGAGACAGGAGGCTCACAGATGAGAGCCCAGCCTCGGTAACTTAGTGCGACCCTCAGCAACTTAGTGAGATCTTGTTTCAAAATAAAAAATAAAATATGTCTGGAGGTGTAGTTCAGAGGTGGAATTCTTCTAAGTTCAAAACCTAGTACCACACACAAAAAATAAATAAAAAGAAATTAAAATTGATTGTTGGCTTTATTATGTTATATTCACATTATTTTTTACTTATATTTTTACTAATAAACTTTTACTTGTATTCAGAAGCAATATGAATTAATTACTCTGGGGTACAAGCTTAGCTAAAATGCCTGTGTTTTAATTGTTTTTAATTAATAATTTTCAAAAGAACAAAGGTAAAAGCTGATTAAGATTTCAAATTTAAAAGAAGACATGTTAGCCGGGCGTGGTGGTGCATGCTTGTAATCCCCGTGCTTGGGAGGTGGGAGGTGGAGACAGGAGGATTGCACAGGTTCGAAGCCAGCCGTGCTGGCTTAAGAGACCCTGTTTCTAAATAAAAAAAAAGTATAAAAATAGGTCTGGGAGTGTAGCCCGGAGGTAGAAGGGTTTCCAGGAACCTCAGTACCACCAAAAAAAAAAAAAAAAAGACATGTTATGTTTAATTCAGCTGATATCATTTATTTTGTAATACATAGTACAAAAATATGTCAAAGGGAATATTGGACCCCAGGATATGTAAGAATATAGGAAGAAAATACCTATTGACTTAAAATTAGCTTAGTTCTTAGATTCAGGAAAATTTTCAGAAGATTTAGAATTAGTAAAGTTGTTTCAGAATTACAGCAGAGAATCTTTGAATAATCAGTGAATGGGAACAATATCTGAAAACAATGTAGAAAGGCAGTTGTCTATTTTTTTCAAAATAAGAGGGAAACCAAGGCTTTTTGAAAATGGGCAACTATACCCATTATTTATTATGTTCTGTGAAAAAATGTTATGTAACCTGGGCATGGTGGCACACGCTTGAAATCCCAGAGTTAGGGAGGCTGAGACAAAAGGATCACGGTTCGCGGACAGCCTCAGCTACTTAGTGAGGTCCTCTGCAACTCAGTGAGACCCGATTTCAAAGCAATGAATAAAAAATAGGGCAGGAGGTAGAGCTTGGAGGTCGAATACCCCTGGGTTCCACCCCCAAATCCACAAAAAGAAAGAAAGAAGGAAGGAAAGAAAGAAAGAAAGAAAGAGAGAAAGAAAGAAAGTTATGTAGTTCCTAAGCAAATAGTCTAAATATACTAAGAATATAAATATACTAAGAATAAGAAAAATTCATTAACTAGAATCAAGAGTTCAGAGAAATAAGTCAAATTTATACCATTTACTTTTAATAGCGTTACTAATCATCTACTAAATACTGGAGAATATCTTTTTTTCTTTGAAGAAGAAATTTATTATATTATTCATTTTGATAAGATAGATGTTGAGCTGCATGACAATTATAATCAATGACTTTGTCATCTCTTTCTACTGTCTTCCTTCCTTCCTTGATCCTATACTTACAAAGCAAGACTTTGACTGCACTTGGCTTCCTTCCTCTTTCCTTCCAGCTAAGGCTGCTAAGATCAGATCCACGTAGGATAGCTCCAGATTCATGCATGCAAATGCACATTCCCTTGGGTCTGGAGCACATTTTATCTCTCACACTGAGATTTTCCTGTGGAAAATGGACTCCATCTTGGGAGATGCTGTGGCTCATTTGTCAGCCCTACCTTATAGGTACAATCCAAAATTTCAATATTAACCTGATAAAGTAAAACATGGACCACTGAGCTATGGAGGCCAATGAACAAAGGCTAATGGAAATTCCAGAGATGTATTTGTTTGGTTTCTCATGCTCTTCATGAAACTAGGAATTTTTCACCCCTAGAATAGCTAACCTGATAATGTGTCCTGTACCGGCTTCTCTCTTTCTCTGACTCATTGACTATTCTCCTGAACCCCTAATAAAAACTGTAGTCTTCACATTTTCTTTCCTTTTGTTTACTGGTTTGATCAATTGGATTGCATTCCACATCTGGGTCTTTCTTCTTCACATATAAACATGTCTAAATTTATCTCACCTGAATGAAATAGCAAAAACAATTTTAAAATATGTCTTGATACATATTCCTATCTCATTGTCCTCTTCATTTTTAATCAAGAACCTCAAAAGAGTAACAGCCCATTTGGGTTACATTACTAGTGAAGTGTTTCAGTGAACCCCTGGGAACTGGAGCATGCTTGTAATCTCCCCACGCTTGGGAGGCAGAGACAGTAGGATCACACAGGTTCAAAGCCAGCCATGCTGGCTTAAGAGACCCTGTTTCCAAAATTTTAAAGTATAAAAATAGGTCTGGGAGTGTAGCCCGGAGGTAGAAGGGTTTCCAGGAACCCCAGTACCACCGAAAAAAAGAAAATTTTTTTTCTAATGATGATTACATGAGATGATATACTTCAAAGGTACTAGAAAATCCATCTCTTTATTTTCCTCCTATTTTTTCTATACCTTTAATAATATAGATGGCAGTTTGTCTTTGTTTTAAGAGATGTCTTATGAACTGACTTAACATTCCTATTAGTAAGTAACCTGGGGAATGAAATGGGGAGGGGAGCTGGGCCTGGAGGCACACACTTGTAATCCCCGGGCTTGGGAGGCAGAGACAGGAGGATTGTGCTTCTTCGAAGCCAGCCCAGCTGGCTTAAGAGACCCTGTTCCAAAAAAAAAAAAAAAAGTATAAAATAGGTATGGGAGTGTAGACTGGAGGTAGAAGGGGAACCCCAATACTACCAAAAAAAAAAGAAGAAGAAGAAGAAGAAAAGAAAAGAAATGGGGAGGAGAAACAGTTTATTAATCTGTTTTTCCTTATAGAATTTCCCATATCACATTTAGCTATGCAACAAAGAAAAGAAACAAATAATGTATGGCTAAAGACTCAAGAGAAATTCTTATCACAATTGTAAATATTATAAAATTTGAAGAAAGGGCTTTGAGTTACATGGAAAAATCAAGAGTCAAAATATCTTAGTAGGTTGAAAGTAAAGCTCAGAATTTCCGTGAATATGTTCATTCTCAATTTATATATTTTTATTTATTTATTTTATTTATTTATTTTAATTTGTTTTTTTTTGTGTGTGTGTGTGTGTGTGTGTGGGTCTGGGGATGGAACCCAGGGGTATTCGACCTCTGAGCTATATCTCCTGCCCTGTTTTTTATTCTTTATTTTGAAACAGGGTCTCACTAAGTTGTGGAGGGCCTCACTAAGTAGCTGAGGCTGTCCACGAAGCTCATTCCTTTGGTCTCAACCTCCCGAATGCTGGGATTACAAGCGTGTGACACCACGCCCGGCTTCATTCTTAATTTAAATCAATACTGGTCAGCAAATTAGAGAAGAAATAACTTATGATTTTGTTTATTTTACCTTAGAATTGCCCCATTATAAGATAATTGATATGAAATGGTTTAAACTCATTAGACTTTTTAGGTATACAATGAATAGTAAAGGCGCAGTATGCTTCATCATGTTCATATTACACTTGGAGCAGGTTGTTCTGTTTTGGAAGTCTCTAAGCAGAACTGGAAAAAATTCCAAAGAAGGTTGGCCAGAGTTATGAAAATTTGTTCAGGGAACATCTTCTATATCACAGTGAGAACAACTAAACTTTGGCTGAGAGAGAGAGAGAGAGAGAGAGAGAGAGAGGGGGGGGGGCATGACATCTGGCTGAGAGTATTTGATTATCATTTTAAAGATATTAAACTTTGTTTCTGAGATTCTCAAAGACAGAACTACACTGGTACTGAGAAGATGAGAAGCAGATATTGACTTAATATGAAAAACTTTAAAGCTTCCATAGATGATAATGAGTATAACAGACTTCCCAGAAAAGGAGTAAGTTCTCATGAAATTGGAGGCTGAGATTAGTTAAGCATGTAATAAGGGTGCCACAAAGCAGATTTTTTGGATAAAAAATTTAATTATAGATGCTTTTTGATGTCTTATGGGGTTTAGTCCTGATGTGCCCATAATAAGTTGAAAATGTCATGTTGAAATTTTCTTAAACCTGTCAATCCCAGTATTGGGGAGACTGAGACAGGAGAATTGCAGGTTCACAGCCAGCATCAGCTACTTAGTGAGACCTCTGAAACTTATTACGGTCCTGTTTCAAAATAAAGAATAAAAAATAAGGATGAGAGTATAGTTCAGAGGTAGAATGCCCTTGGGTTCAATCTCAAAAAATAAAAAAATTAGAATTTTCTAATACACTTAACCTAACAAACACCATAGGTTAGCAACACAGTTTATTGTAGAATAGCTAATGTTTATGCTGGTGATCACGTGGCTACTGCTCAGAATTGTGAGACACGATCATACCTCATAACACTAACCTGGGGAAAGTAAAAATTTTAAATGCATTGTCCACAGAAAATGTTATCAATTTTTTACTATCATGAAGTTGAGAGATCTTAAGTCAAAGTATTGTAAATCAGGAACCACCTATAGATGACTTTTGAACAATTTCAATCAATCTATTTAAATATGATTTAAAAACTCAAAATTTTATTACTCAATTAAAATTTCAAAAGAAAATATATTAGAATGGTATTTATTGACTGGCCTTTAATGCAAATGAGATTAACAAAATGAAAAATGGAGAAAAATTAAAAGAAAAATCTTTAATTAATGCAAGCAAATATTTTTTAAAAATTATTTATTGCCTCAAAAAAAGACCTAAAAGCAGCCACATTTACAAAATATTAAAATAACTGGTTCTGTATCAGTTGTAGTGCTTATATGTCCATTAACCTAATTAACTTTAAAATCTAGTAATTAATTGACCCATGAAGTCATAGACCAATGAATAAATAAACTTTTAATGATTTTTTTAAAGTTTATTGATTTATATTCAGCAATTATATCCCTAGGATGTGCATTCATACCTGAATTTTGCATGAAGTTATGTGAATTATACAATTAGGCAATATGCATTTAGCTACAGTCAACAGAGTTCTGATTTGACTGCCAATTAGGGCTGCATGTTGACTACCACTTAAGTAAAATATGATGTGTAGGGTAAGAGATTCCCTCATCAAGTCCGCATCTGTCTTTTTTTGTAATAGATTCCAGCCTAGATTCACTATGCAATTAAATCACAAAATACTAGACACAGCGTGACCTTCACAGCAAGTATCGGTGTATATATTCACTTCGCAGTTGACATGCACTACAATTATTTTACAGAACTTTGTGTCAGTTATTTTTACAGAAATTCACTTCTAATACTCCTACATAATTATTTATGATAAAAACTCCAAGTTTGGGGGAGCTCAATAAAAAAGGAAGACAGGAAGGAAAGAAGGAAAGGAAGGAAGGAGGGAAGGAAGGAGGGAGGGAGGGAGGGAAGGAAGGAAGGAAGGAAGGAAAAAGAAAGGAAGGAAGGAAGGAGAATTGAAGGAAGGAAAGAAGGAAGGGAGGGAGTCATTTGCAAGAAAACAAATAGAACTAGAGAATATTATGCTGTGAGATTACCTAGTTTCAGAAAGTGGAACGTTGTATGCGTTCTGCCATATGTGGAAGCTAGAAAGAAATTGGGAAGCAAAAAAGATTTCAGGTAATTGAGGCGAGATAGC